>NW_026057582.1:37575309-37863343 GCF_023721935.1 Panthera uncia | reverse complement strand
TTTCCTTCCCCTCCCCCATGGGTTTCTGTTATGTTTCTCAGGATCCACATAAGAGTGAAACCATATGGTATCTGTCTTTCTCTGTATGGCTTATTTCACTTAGCATCACACTCTCCAGTTCCATCCATGTTGCTACAAAAGGCCATATTTCATTTTTTCTCATTGCCACGTAGTATTCCATTGTGTATATAAACCACAATTTCTTTATCCATTCATCAGTTGATGGACATTTAGGCTCTTTCCATAATTTGGCTATTGTTGAGAGTGCCGCTATAAACATTGGGGTACAGGTGCCCCTATGCATCAGTACTCCTGTATCCCTTGGATAAATTCCTAGCAGTGCTATTGCTGGGTCATAGGGTAGGTCTATTTTTAATTTTCTGAGGAACCTCCACACTGCTTTCCAGAGCGGCTGCACCAATTTGCATTCCCACCAACAGTGCAAGAGGGTTCCTGTTTCTCCACATCCTCTCCAGCATCTATAGTCTCCTGATTTCTTCATTTTGGCCACTCTGACTGGCGTGAGGTGGTATCTGAGTGTGGTTTTGATTTGTATTTCCCTGATGAGGAGCGACGTTGAGCATCTTTTCATGTGCCTGTTGGCCATCCGGATGTCTTCTTTAGAGAAGTGTCTATTCATGTTTTCTGCCCATTTCTTCACTGGGTTATTTGTTTTTCGGGTGTGGAGTTTGATGAGCTCTTTATAGATTTTGGATACTAGCCCTTTGTCCGATGTGTCATTTGCAAATATCTTTTCCCATTCCGTTGGTTGCCTTTTAGTTTTGTTGGTTGTTTCCTTTGCTGTGCAGAAGCTTTTTATCTTCATAAGGTCCCAGTAATTCACTTTTGCTTTTAATTCCCTTGCCTTTGGGGATGTGCCAAGTAAGAGATTGCTACGGCTGAGGTCAGAGAGGTCTTTTCCTGCTTTCTCCTCTAAGGTTTTGATGGTTTCCTGTCTCACATTCAGGTCCTTTATCCATTTTGAGTTTATTTTTGTGAATGGTGTGAGAAAGTGGTCTAGTTTCAACCTTCTGCATGTTGCTGTCCAGTTCTCCCAGCACCATTTGTTAAAGAGACTGTCTTTTTTCCATTGGATGTTCTTTCCTGCTTTGTCAAAGATGAGTTGGCCATACGTTTGTGGGTCTAGTTCTGGGGTTTCTATTCTATTCCATTGGTCTATGTGTCTGTTTTTATGCCAATACCATGCTGTCTTGATGATGACAGCTTTGTAGTAGAGGCTAAAGTCTGGGATTGTGATGCCTCCTGCTTTGGTCTTCTTCTTCAAAATGACTTTGGCTATTCGGGGCCTTTTGTGGTTCCATATGAATTTTAGGATTGCTTGTTCTAGTTTCGAGAAGAATGCTGGTGCAATTTTGATTGGGATTGCATTGAATGTGTAGATAGCTTTGGGTAGTATTGACATTTTGACAATATTTATTCTTCCAATCCATGAGCAGGGAATGTCTTTCCATTTCTTTATATCTTCTTCAATTACCTGCATAAGCTTTCTATAGTTTTCAGCATACAGATCTTTTACATCTTTGGTTAGATTTATTCCTAGGTATTTTATGCTTCTTGGTGCAATTGTGAATGGGATCAGTTTCTTCATTTGTCTTTCTGTTGCTTCATTGTTAGTGTATAAGAATGCAACTGATTTCTGCACATTGATTTTGTATCCTGCAACTTTGCTGAATTCATGTATCAGTTCTAGCAGACTTTTGGTGGAGTCTATCGGATTTTCCATGTATAATATCATGTCATCTGCAAAAAGCGAAAGCTTGACTTCGTCTTTGCCAATTTTGATGCCTTTGATTTCCTTTTGTTGTCTGATTGCTGATGCTAGAACTTCCAGCACTATATTAAACAACAGCGGTGACAGTGGGCATCCCTGTCGTGTTCCTGATCTCAGGGAAAAAGCTCTCAGTTTTTCCCCGTTGAGGATGATGTTAGCTGTGGGCTTTTCATAAATGGCCTTTATGATCTTTAAGTATGTTCCTTCTATCCCGACTTTCTCAAGGGTTTTTATTAAGAAAGGGTGCTGGATTTTGTCAAAGGCCTTTTCTGCATCGATTGACAGGATCATATGGTTCTTCTCTTTTTTTTTGTTAATGTGATGTATCACGTTGATCGATTTGCGAATGTTGAACCAGCCCTGCATCCCAGGAATGAATCCCACTTGATCATGGTGAATAATTCTTTTTATATGCTGTTGAATTCGATTTGCTAGTATCTTATTAAGAATTTTTGCATCCATATTCATCAGGGATATTGGCCTGTAGTTCTCTTTTTTTACTGGGTCTCTGTCTGGTTTAGGAATCAAAGTAATACTGGCTTCATAGAATGAGTCTGGAAGTTTTCCTTCCCTTTCTATTTCTTGGAATAGCTTGAGAAGGATAGGTATTATCTCTGCTTTAAATGTCTGGTAGAACTCCCCTGGGAAGCCATCTGGTCCTGGACTCTTATTTGTTGGGAGATTTTTGATAACCGATTCAATTTCTTCGCTGGTTATGGGTCTGTTCAAGCTTTCTATTTCCTCCTGATTGAGTTTTGGAAGAGTGTGGGTGTTTAGAAATTTGTCCATTTCTTCCAGGTTGTCCAATTTGCTGGCATATAATTTTTCATAGTATTCCCTGATAATTGTTTGTATCTCTGAGGGATTGGTTGTAATCATTCCATTTTCATTCATGATTTTATCTATTTGGGTCATCTCCCTTTTCTTTTTGAGAAGCCTGGCTAGAGGTTTGTCAATTTTGTTTATTTTTTCAAAAAACCAACTCTTGGTTTCGTTGATCTGCTCTACAGTTTTTTTAGATTCTATATTGTTTATTTCTGCTCTGATCTTTATTATTTCTCTTCTTCTGCTGGGTTTAGGCTGCCTTTGCTGTTCTGCTTCTATTTCCTTTAGGTGTGCTGTTAGATTTTGTATTTGGGATTTTTCTTGTTTCTTGAGATAGGCCTGGATTGCAATGTATTTTCCTCTCAGGACTGCCTTCGCTGCATCCCAAAGCGTTTGGATTGTTGTATTTTCATTTTCGTTTGTTTCCATGTATATTTTAATTTCTTCTCTAATTGCCTGGTTGACCCACTCATTCGTTAGTAGGGTGTTCTTTAACCTCCATGCTTTTGGAGGTTTTCCAGACTTTTTCCTGTGGTTGATTTCAAGCTTCATAGCATTGTGGTCTGAAAGTATGCATGGTATAATTTCAATTCTTGTAAACTTATGAAGGGCTGTTTTGTGACCCAGTATATGATCTATCTTGGAGAATGTTCCATGTGCACTCGAGAAGAAAGTATATTCTGTTGCTTTGGGATGCAGAGTTCTAAATATATCTGTCAAGTCCATCTGATCCAATGTATCATTCAGGGCCCTTGTTTCTTTATTGACTGTGTGTCTAGATGATCTATCCATTTCTGTAAGTGGGGTGTTAAAGTCCCCTGCAATGACCACATTCTTATCAATAAGGTTGCTTACGTTTATGAGTAATTGTTTTATATATCTGGGGGCTCGGGTATTTGGCGCATAGACATTTATAATAGTTAGCTCTTCCTGGTGGATAGACCCTGTGATTATTATATAATGCCCTTCTTCATCTCTTGTTACAGCCTTTAATTTAAAGTCTAGTTTGTCTGATATAAGTATGGCTACTCCAGCTTTCTTTTGGCTTCCAGGAGCATGATAAATAGTTCTCCATCCCCTCACTCTCAATCTAAAGGTGTCCTCCGATCTAAAATGAGTCTCTTGTAGACAGCAAATAGATGGGTCTTGTTTTTTTATCCATTCTGATACCCTATGTCTTTTAGTTGGCGCATTTAATCCATTTACATTCAGTGTTATTATAGAAAGATATGGGTTTAGAGTCATTGTGATGTCTGTATGTTTTATGCTTGTAGTGATGTCTCTGGTACTTTGTCTCACAGGATCCCCCTTAGGATCTCTTGTAGGGCTGGTTTCGTGGTGACAAATTCCTTCAGTTTTTGTTTGTTTGGGAAGACCTTTATCTCTCCTTCTATTCTAAATGACAGACTTGCTGGATAAAGGATTCTCGGCTGCATATTTTTTCTGTTTAGCACACTGTAGATATCGTGCCAAGCCTTTCTGGCCTGCCAAGTTTCAAAGGAGAGATCAGTCACGAGTCTTATAGGTCTCCCTTTATATGTGAGGGCACGTTTATCCCTTGCTGCTTTCAGAATTTTCTCTTTATCCTTGTATTTTGCCAGTTTCACTATGATATGTCGTGCAGAAGATCGATTCAAGTTACGTCTGAAGGGAGTTCTCTGTGCCTCTTGGATTTCAATGCCTTTTTCCTTCCCCAGTTCAGGGAAGTTCTCAGCTATAATTTGTTCAAGTACCCCTTCAGCACCTTTCCCTCTCTCTTCCTCCTCTGGGATACCAATTATGCGTATATTATTTTTTTTTAGTGTATCACTTAGTTCTCTAATTTTCCCCTCATACTCCTGGATTTTTTTATCTCTCTTTCTTTCAGCTTCCTCTTTCTCCATAACTTTATCTTCTAGTTCACCTATTCTCTCCTCTGCCTCTTCAAGCCGAGCCATCGTGGTTTCCATTTTGTTTTGCATTTCGTTTAAAGCGTTTTTCAACTCCTCGTGACTGTTCCTTAGTCCCTCGATCTTTGTGGCAAGAGATTCTCTGCTGTCCTGTATACTGTTTTCAAGCCCAGCGATTAATTTTATGACTATTATTCTAAATTCACTTTCTGTTATATTATTTAAATCCTTTTTGATCAGTTCATTAGCTGTTGTTATTTCCTGGAGATTCTTCTGAGGGGAATTCTTCCGTTTGGTCATTTTGGAGAGTCCCTGGCGTGGTGAGGACCTGCAGTGCACTTCCCCTGTGCTGTGGTGTATAACTGGAGTTAGTGGGCGGGGCCGCAGTCCGACCCGATGTCTGCCCCCAGCCCACTGCTGGGGCCACAGTCAGACTGGTGTGTGCCTTCTCTTCCCCTCTCCTAGGGGCGGGATTCACTGTGGGGTGGCGTGTCCCGTCTGGGCTACTTGCACACTGCCAGGCTTGTGTTGCTGGGGATCTGGCGTATTAGCTGGGGTGGGTAGGCAAGGTGCACGGGGGCTGGAGGGGCAGGCTTAGCTCGCTTCTCCTTAGGTGATCCACTCCAGGAGGAGCCCTGTGGCAGCGGGAGGGAGTCAGATCCGCTGCCGGAGGTTTGGCTCCGCAGAAGCACAGAGTTGGGTGTTTGCGCGGAGCGAGCAAGTTCCCTGGCAGGAACTGGTTCCCTTTGGGATTTTGGCTGGGGGATGGGCGGGGGAGATGGCGCTGGCGCCTTTGTTCCCCGCCAAGCTGAGCTCTGTCGTCCGGGGGCTCAGCAGCTCTCGTTCCCTTTGTCCTCCAGCCTTCCCACTTTCCGAGCAGAGCTGTTAACTTATGACCTCCCAGACGCTAAGTCGCGCTTGCTGTCGGAACACAGTCCGTCCGGCCCCTCCGCTTTTGCCAGCCAGACTCGGGGGCTCTGCTTGGCCAGCGAGCCGCCCCTCCGCCCCGGCTCCCTCCCGCCAGTCCGTGGAGCGCGCACCGCCTCGCCGCCCTTCCTACCCTCTTCCGTGGGCCTCTCGTCTGCGCTTGACTCCGGAGACTCCCTTCTGCTAATCCTCTGGCGGTTTTCTGGGTTCTTTAGGCAGGTGTAGGTGGAATCTAAGTGATCGGCAGGACGCGCTGTGAGCCCCGCGTCCTCCTACGCCGCCATCTTCCGGAACCTCCCATTTTGTTTTTGTTCTTGTGCACTTGACTTGTATATTGTCTTATGTGCAACCAGCTTGCTAAATTTTCCTTTTACTTATAATAGTTCATAAATTTGTTAGGATTTTCTATATAGATAATCATATCACTTGCAAAAAAAAAAATGATGGTTTTGTTTCTTCTTTTCCAATCCTTCTGTTTAGAAGACGCCACTTTTTGAAAGACAAAAATCATATGACTTCACTCATATGAGGACTTTAAGAGACAAAACAGATGAACATAAGGGAAGGGAAACAAAAATAATCTAAAAACAGGGAGGGGGACAAAACAAAAGAGACTCATAAATATGGAGAACAAACTGAGGGTTACTGGAGGGGTTGTGGGAGGGGGGATGGGCTAAATGGGTAAGGGGCATTAAGGAATCTACTCCTGAAATCATTGTTGCACTATATGATAACTAATTTGGATGTAAATTTTAAAAAATAAAAAAATAAAAAAAGACCCCACTTTTTATTGACATATAGTATGTCAATAAAAATTTGTGTGAACGAAAGAGTTCACACAAATTTACCTCTTGATACATTTTCACAAAATGAACATACTTATTTAGCTAGTACCTAGAGCAGAAAACAGAACATTATTTGTACCTCAGAAGCTCCCTAACACTCCCTTCCATCACCATCTCTCCAAAGAATAACCCTGCACTAATAATTGTCTGGTCTTACTGACTTGGCTCACTCACAGCACCCTCTCCCCAGTGTATAACTCTCTCCCTTTCTGCTGGAATATACAAACATGCTTTCAAACCATCCTTCTTAAATAGCTCTTCTATGCCTCTTTCTAGCCATGGCTCCATTTTACTACTTCCCTTCAGCAAAACTTTTCGTACAAATGTTCATAGTCATGTCTCTAATTCCTCACTTTTCTGATTTTATGGTTTGAATCTGGCTTTTGTCTTTGGCATTCTACTGAAACATCTCCTGTCAAGATTCCAGTGACCTTCATGACACTAAATCCAATAGAAGGCTTGTCTGTATCCTTCTCCATCTCTTAGCATCATTTGATGTAATTGGTCCTTTCTCATCTTGAAATACTTCCTTTTCATGGTTTCCATTTATTCATTTGGGTAATTGCTTGACTAATGCCCCTTTCTCTACCTAGACTCCAAGTTCTGCAAGGGCAAGGGTGAGAGAGAACTTTTTCACTGCTCTATCCCCAGTATCTAGTCCAGTGTCTGGTAGGTAGTAGATTGACAGATATTTGTTACCCGGGCCTTTGGGATGGCATTGCATATTCAGCCACTTTTGTCTCATGTCTACTTCGATGTCTTACAGGTACCTCACATTCACAAGGTCCTGAATGTTTTGTTATCATATTCTGCACACACTCTCCTCCACTAGTGTGTCCTCTCTCTGTGTGCATGTCTACCATCCATTAATCCAGAAACCTTACCTCCTTCCTCTTCCTCATCCCTGCATCCAATCCATCATGAGTACCTGACCACACCACCGCCTAAGTACCTCTTTAAAACCATCTACCATCCCAATTCTCCTCCTTCTGACCATGTTGAATGTTACTGTAACAGCTTCCAAACTCCTGTTCTGAGTCGTTCTAAACTCTGACATTGCTCCCCTCCAAGTGGTTCTCTACACGGCAGCCAAAGGTGGCACTTTTAAAAATACAAATATAATCAAATCACCCTCCTATAGCAAGTGTTATACCATATACTAGCCTCCAAAATATAAAAATAGAATTAACATATAGGGTAAGCAAGATAGTGCAGGTCTGCGCTATCAAATACAAAGTATCACGTAATATTTGTATTTAATTTTTGTATCACTCTTTTCCCAAATCGTTAGAACATCCTTTGGATTCTCTACAACTGCTTTTTTAAATTATTTATTTATATTTTTAAATTTACATCCAAATTAATTAGCATGTAGTACAATAATGACTTCAGGAGTAGAATCCAGTGATTCATCTCCTATGTATAACACCCAGTGCTCATCCAAACAAGTGTCTTCCTCAATGCCCCTTGACCGTTTAGTCCATACCCCCACCTGCAACCTCTCCAGCAACCCTCAGTTTGTTCCTTATATTTAAGAGTCTCTTATGTCTGTCCACCTCCCTGTTTTTATATTATTTTTGCTTCACTTCCCCTATATTCATCTGTTTTGTATCTTAAATTCCACAATGAATGAAGTCATATAATATTTGTCTTTCTCTGACTGCCTAACTTCACTACACACACACACACACACACACACACACACACACACACACATACATACACAACAATAGCCAAATCTTCTTTATCCATTCATCTGTTGATGGAAATTTTGGCTCTTTCCATAATTTGGCTATTGTTGATAGTGCTGCTATAAACATTGGGGTGCATGTGTCCCTTCGAAACAGCATACCTATATCCTCTGGATAAATACCTAGTAGTGCAATTGCTGGGTCATAGGGTAATTCTATTTTTAATTTTTTGAGGAACCTCCACACTGTTTTCCAGAGTGGCTTCACCAATTTTCATTCCTACCAGCAGTGCAAAAGAATTCCCCTTTCTCCACATCCTCACCAACATCTGTTGTTGTCTGAGTTGTTAATGTGAGCCATTCTGACAGGTGTGAGGTGGTATCTCATTGTGGTTTTGATTTGTATTTCCCTGATGATGAGTGATGTTGAGCAGTTTTTCATGTGTCTGTTAACCATCTGGATGTCTTTGGAAAAGTGTGTATTCATGTCTTTTGCCCATTTCTTCACTGAATTATTTGTTTTTTGGATGTTGAGTTTGATACGTTCTTTATAGATTTTGGATACTAATCCTTTATCTGATATGTCCTTTGCAAATATCATCTCCCATGCCATCGGTTGCCTTTTAGTTTTGCTGATTGTTTCCTTCAATGTCAGAAGCTTTTTAACTTGATGAGGTCTCAATAGTTCATTTTTGCCTTTGTTTCCCTTGCCTTTGGAGACGTGTTGAGTAAGAAGTTGCTGCGGCCAAGATCAAAGAGGTTTTGCTGCTTTCTCCTTGAGGATTTTGATGGCTTCCTGTCTTACTTTTGGGTCTCTCATCCATTCTGAGTTTATTTTTGTGTATGGTGTAAGAAAGTGGTCCAGGTTCATTCTTCTGCATGTCGTTGTCCAGTTTTCCCAGTACCATTTGCTGAAGAGACTATCTTTATTCTATTGGATAGTCTTTCTTGCTTTGTCAAAGATGAGTTGGCCACACATTTGTGGGTCCATTTCTGGATTCTCTATTCTGTTCCATTGATCTAAGTGTGTTTTTGTGTCGTTTCCACACTGTCTTGATGATTACAGCTTTGTAATACATCTTGAAGTCCGGAATTGTGATGCCTCTAGCTTTGGTTTTCTTTTTCAGGATTGCTTTGGCTATTTGGGGTCTTTTCTGGTTCTATACAAATTTTAGGATTGTGTGTTCTAGCTCTGTAAAGTATGCTGGTATTCTTTTGATAGAGATTGCATTGAATATTTAGATTTCTTTGGGTAGTATCAACATTTTAACAATATTTGTTCTTCCAATCCATGAACATGGAATGTTTTTCCATTTTTTTTTTTTTTGGTCTTCTTTGATTTCTTTCATAAGCTTTCTATAGTTTTCATTGTATAGATTTTCACCTCTTTGGTTAGGTTTATTAGGTATTTTGTGGTTTTTGGTGACATTGTAAATGGGATCGATTCCTTGATTTCTCTTTATGTTGCTCATTATTGGTATGTAGACGTGCAACCAATTTCTGTGCATTGATTTTAGATCCTGTGACTTTGTTGAATTCATGGATCAGTTCTAGCATGTTTTTGGTGGAATCTTTTAGGTTTTCCATATAGAGTATCATGTTGTTTGCGAAGGGTGAAAGTTTGACTTCCTTCTTACTGATTTGGATGCCTTTTATTCCTTTGTGTTGTCTGATTGCTGAGGCTAGGACTTCCAATACTGTGTTTAATAACAGTGGCAAGAGTGGACATCCCTGTCTTGTTCCTGACCTTAGGGGGAAAGCTGTCAGTTTTTCCCCATTAAGGATGATATTACGGGTAGGTCTCTCATATATGGCTTTTATGATCTTGAGGTATGATCCTTCTATCTGTACTTTCTTGAGAGTTATTATCAAGAAACGTTTGTGTATTTTGTTGAATGCTTTCTCTGCATAATTGAGAAGATCATGTGGTCCTGTCCTATCTTTTATTAATGCGATGTATCACATCGATTTATTTGCAGGTATTGAACCAACCTTGCATCCCAGGTATAAATCCCACTTTTAATATATTGTTGGATCTGGTTGGCTAGTATCTTGTTGAGGGTTTTTGCATCCATGTTCATCAGGGAGATTGGTCTGTAGTTTTCCTTTTTAGTGAGGTCTCTGTCTGGTTTTGGAATCAAGGTAATGCTGGCCTCATAGAATGAGTTTGGAAGTTTTCCTTCCATTTCTATTTTTTTTTGGAACAGCTTCAAGAGAATAGGTGTTAACTCTTCTTTTTTTTTTTTTTTTAACATTTATTCCTTTTTTGAGAGACAGGGGCAGTGTGAGCAGGGGAAGGACAGAGAGAGAGGGAGACACAGAATCTGAAGCAGACTCCAGGCTTGGAGCTGTCATCACAGAGCTGAACATGGCACTCGAACTCATGAACTGTGAGATCATAACTTGAGCGGAAGTCGAACACTTAACCAACTGAGCCACCCAGGCACCCCATCTGTTCTTTATTTTTTTTTTTATTTAAAATTTTTTAAACATTTATTTTTTATTGAGAGACAGAGCGTGAACAGGGGAGGGGCAGAGAGAGAGGGAGACACAGAATTGGAAGCAGGCTCCAGGCTCTGAGCTGTCACCACAGAGCCCGACACAGGGCTTGAACTCACAAACTGCAGAATCATGACCTGAGCTGAAGTCAGACGCTTAACCGACTGAGCCATCCAGGTGCCCATCTCTTCTTTAAATGTTTGGTAGAATTCCCCTGGAAAGCCATCTAGCCCTGGACTCTTGGTTTTGGGGAGATTTTTGATTACTAATTCAAATTCTTTACTGGTTATGGATTTGTTCAAATTTTTTATTTCTTCCTTTTTCAGTATTGGTAGTTTATATGTTTCTAGGAATTTGTCCATTTCTCCCAGGTTACCCAATTTATTGGCATACAGGTGCTCATAATATTCTCTTAATATTGTTTGTATTTCTGCAGTATTGTTTGTGATCTCTCCTCTTCATTCTTGATTTTATTTATTTGGGTCCTTTCCTTTCTCTTTTTGGCCTAGCTGGATAGGGGTTTCAATTTTGTTAATTCTTTCAAAGAACCAGCTCCTGGTTTCATTGATTAGTTCTGGCTTTTTTTTTTTTTTTTGATAGCATTGATTTCCACTTTAATTTTTATTATTTCCCATCTTTTTCTGGTTTTGGATTTTATTTGCTATTCTTTTTCCAGCTTTTTAAGGTGTAAGGTTAAGTTGTATATCTGAGACCTTTCTTCCTTCTTTAGGAAGGTCTGGATTTCTATAAATTTCCCTTCTTATGACTGCCTTTGCTGCATCCCAGAAGTTTTGGGCTGTGGTGTTATCATTTTCATTGGCTTCCATGCACTTTTTAATTTCCTCTTTAACTTCTTGGTCAACCCGTTCATTCTTTAGTATGATGTTCTTTAGTCTCCAAGTATTTGCTATCTTTCCAAGTTTTTTCTTGTGGTTGATTTCAAGTTTCACAGTGCTGTGGTCTGAAAATATGCACGGTATGATCTCAATCCTTTTGTACTTGTTGAGGGCTGATTTGTGTCCCAGTAGGTGACCTATTCTGAAGAATGTTCCATGTGCCCTGGAGAAGAATGTGTATTCTGCTGCTTTAGGATGAAATATTCTGAATATATTTGTAAAGTTCATCCATTCCAGTGTGTCATTTAAAGCCATGGTTTCCTTGTTGATTTTCTGCTTAGATGATCTGTTCATTGTTGTAAGTGGGGTGCTGAAGTCCCCTATGATTATGGTATTATTGTCAATTAGTTTCTTTATGTTTGTAATTAATTTAAACATTTTGTGTGTTTCACATTGGGGGCAGAAATATTTGCAATTGTTAGGTCTTCTTGGTAGATAAACCCCTTAATTATGATACAATGCCCTTCTTTGTCTCTTGTTACAGTCTTTATTTTAAAATCTAGATTGTCTGATACAAGTTTGGCTACTCTGGCTTTCTTTTGGCGACCGTTGGCATAATAGATGTTTCTCCATCCCCTTTCAATCTGAAGGTGTCTTTAGGTCTAAAGTGGGTCTCTTGTAAACAACAAATAGATGGATCTTGTTTTCTTATCCATTCTGTTACCCTATGTATTTTGATTGGAGCATTTAGTCCATTGACTTTTAGAGTGAGTACTGAAAGATATGAACTTATTGCCATTGTGTTGCCTGTAGAGTTGGTAGTTTCTGGTGGTGTTCTCTGTTCCTTTCTAGTCTTTGTTGATTTTGGTCTCTTTTTGTTTTGTTTCTTCTTTTCTCCCCTCATAGAGTCCCCCTTAAAATTTCTTGCAGGGCTGGTTTAGTGGTTATGAACTCCTTTAGTTTTAGTTTGTCTGGGAAACTCTTTATCTCTCCTTCTATTTTGAATGACAGGCTTGCTAGATAAAGAATTCTTGGCTTCATATTTTTGTGGTTCAACATGTTGAATATATCCTGCCACTCCTTTCTGGCTTGTCAAGTTTCTGTAGATAGGTCTGCTGTAAATCTGATCTGTCTTCCCTTGTAGGTTAAGGACTTCTTTTTCCTTGCTGCTTTTATAATTCTTTCCTTGTCTGTGTATTTTGTGAATTTGGCTATGATATGCCTTGTTGATGGTTTTGGTATTTGTGGAATCTAGTGGGAGTTCTCTGTGCTTCCTGGATTTTGATGTCTGTCTTCCCCCAGATTAGGAAAGTTTTCTGCTGTGACTTTCTCACACAACCCTTCTACCCCTTTTTCTCTCTCTTCATTTTCTTGGACCCCTACAATTCTGATGTTCCTTTTTAATGAGTCACTGATTTCTATAATTCTTATATCATGCTCTTTTGCTTTAGTTTCCCTCTTTTTTTCTGCTTCATTATTCCCCATAAGTTTGTCTTCTCTATCACTGATTCACTGCTCTACTTCATCCATTCTTGCCGTCACAGCATGCATTTGAGATTGCATCTCAGTTATTGCATTTTTAATTCATCCTGACTAGATTTTACTTCCTTTATATCTGCAGAAAGGGATTCTATGTTTTTTTCAACCCCAGCTGGTATTCTTATTATTGTGACTCTAAATTCTGGCTCAGACCTCTTGCTTATGTCTGTGTGATTAAGTCCCTGGCTGTCATTTCTTCCTGTTCTTTCTTTTGGGGTGAATTCCTGCTGAGTTCTGTGGCTTAAGTTATGCAGATTATTGTGTTAGTCCTCAGATCAATTTTCTAGGTTTGCAAAATGGTTTGGTGCTGATCTAGCTGCATTTCAAGGATGAAAGAAGCAGAGAATTTCTATGCTGCTCTGCCGTCTTGGCCCCTCCCCCCTGGATTTCTCTATAACTAGTATATCTTCTACAAATATTGACCCATCAGGCACTCTCTATTTCTGAACTTACCTTTTCTTCACGTTGAAGCCTGTAGACTCTGAGTAACAGAGGGCAGATTTGTATTAATCACTGGAAAGGAATGTAATAGCAGAATTAGTTATCTGGGGTTGATGCACAACTTGGCAATTCAGTTATCAACAAGAATTCTTGTAAAAACATTAAAAAGAGAATTCCTCAAGCTACCCACGTTAATATTAAAGATAGTTTTTGTGATCCAAGGAAGTGAATTTTGTATTACTAAATGCCCTGTGCTTCAGCCAATGATATTTAGATAGCCTACAACAAAACCACGACCTAGATTTAAAATAGTAATTAAATAGCTTCTCTTCTCTACTGGTTGGTACCTAAGTAGTTGCTTGCAGAAAAGCTTGACCAATTGAAGGACCAAGTTGAAAAGTCTGTTGTTTTTGATGACGTGCATAGTTTTTAAATTCGAGAGCAACAAGGCGTGACTACTTTCCTGTTTCCAGAATTAGCAAGAGTAGCAGGACAAGATTAATAGGTGGCTTCATTATGCCTAAGAAATTGACTGGATTTTTTTTTCCTTCAGAAAATAATTGCTTTTCTGGAGTGCAAAAAGCTTTTGCTCATTCAGTGTCAAGATCTGTAATGCTGATTGGGGGATGAAGTCACTCTTCCCACTGTTTGTAGGGCAGAAAGTCAATAAATGTGATTGGCGGCTTTGTGCAACATTGAAAAGTCTCCAGCAGATTTCTCACTTGGGACCCACTAAAAACCAGAGGACTCCAGGAGACAGTCAAACTGTCCTCTTTTGACATAGGGCCATAAACATAATGGAATTATTTATTCCATGAAAGATTTGAACAAAATAATCTTTACTGATTTCTTTGGTTGGGCCATGACCTGCCTTTTTTTTCCTTCTTAGGGGTTATTGTTTGAGAAAGTTTCATTAGAAATACATTATGTGTCTAATGTTGTGTAGCAAAATACCATATTTAAATGGGCCCAGGGAGGTAATGGAATGGAATGCTTAAGTTCATGAGCTCTTGACTCAGAGTTATGGATACAAATTTTGACGCACCTGTTTGTATGATCTTGGGTGAGTAACATACCTACTCTGCCTCAGTTTCTTTTTCTGTAAAATGGGGGGAAGATGATAGTATCTCCTACAGAGGATTTTTCTGATAATCACATTTACATGACTGTAACTGTTTTCAGTAGAGAAAGATCAAGAAGATGAAGGACATTGTTCTGTTTTGGGTTAGGAGGAACATGAGCACACCTTCTGTCTCCTTCTACCTTTAATTTCAGATGTTGGAAGAGTGGATGGGTATCCTTGGTAGAAGTGTAGAAGGTGGGAATGGTCGAGGACCTTGTGACCTTGGGTAGTTTGGGTTGGTGGATTTGAGGGAGGATTGTTGCCTTAAATAAAAGGAGGGGCCAGGGTGAGTTCTGGAGCTGTGGGTGTGGAGCAGGGCATGGGAATAAGAGAGAAGGGGTATTGGGTTTTTTTTTTCAATGCCTATTGCATTTCATAGGTTAATAAGAGAGACAAGAATTAAGGTTCACTACCTTGTCCAAAGTGGAGGGACTACATTGGTCCCTTGGGTCCCCTGAGTGTGGAGTTTCAGACGAAGGAAGGAGTTGGGTCATTTTAAATCTCATCAGGAATTCTTTCTTAATGACGTTTCCTTCCCCCTAAAACAAAACAAAACAAAACAACAAAACAAACAAAATGAAAGCACTCAACCTTCTATAGAAAATACAATTTTTGAATACCTTGGAGATGTCTTGAGATGTAAAATCGCATCCCTTGGGTTGTGGGTTTTTTTTGTTTGTTTGTTTTCTTCAAATAAATCTGATCTTTAAAGTTCAAAAAACTAATTAATAAAAAAATAAAAAGTAAAATTTTGGAGTGCCTGGGTGGCTCAGTTCGTTGAGTGTTTGACTTAAGCTCAGGTCCTGATCTCGTAGTCTGTGAGTTCAAGCCCCACATGAGGCTCTGTGCTGATAGCTCAGAGCCTGGAGCCTGCTTCGGATTCTGTGTCTCCCTCTCTCTCTGCCCCTTCCTGCTCATGCTATGTCTGTCTCTCTCTTAAAAATAAATAAACATAAAAAAAAAGAAATTACAATTTTCACTTTTTAGAAAAAAAACTGAGCTCTTTGTCTACAATCCTTTTATCTGGATCCTGATTTTTATAAAGCCTTAAAATTCATTGATACATGAAAAACTAAGGCCACTGTTGACAGGAATTTTATATATTAGTAAATTATGCGTAAGAGTAGCAGAAAAAAAAAAACCAAGCCTCTGGGATTGCATGGAACAGTTTCCTGGCTGTGTTTCTGTGAGTGAATGGTAGAGGGCTGACAGTGTGTGGGTGGTGGCTGGTGAATGAGAAAAACTAACTTGGCAGGGTTGATTTTTCTCTTTGAAAAAGACCTTGTGCCCAAATGTCATACATATCATTTTGCTTGAATGGATATGAAATACGCTGACAAAATAAATGTAGGTCCCTAGAGTGCAGGGACTCCCTGTTGGTGACTCCACCTCAGGTGCTTTCACTAAGAGGGGGGTGACATTTGCCTCCCAGCTGTGAAACTGCTCCATTGGCTTTCATTAAAGTACCTTCTTTCTTTTGCCTGTTAAAATTCTACTGATTGCTTAATTTTTCTTCTGGCCCTAGAGAAAGCCAGTGTTTTATTCCCTGATATGTATTTGACAAGTGGATCCTTTGATTTACCTTCTAACCCCTCCTTCTAGAATATATACCCACATGTTCGTATATGTAATCTCTCTATCTCTCTGTGTCTCTGTGTCTCTTTCATATGTTCTTTATGACAAGCACATTTTCATCTTTTTATCCCCCTTTGAAATTTGAACATTGACTTTCATTTTAAGCCAATTGTTTCTTGCTTCTACTTTTGAGGATATGATGTTAGCAGGATTCAGAACAAGGAACCTCAGCTCTCTGTTGACTCACATTGGGTGGTTTGAGTGGCAGCTGTTGGAGCTGGAATCCTGTGGGATCAGGTTCATGTGCCTTAGTAGCTGCTACTACAATGTTGAGAGCTATTTCAGGGCTATAGGGGTGGACACCTGGGACGTTGCAGAATACTAAATGATTATGTGAAAGACAGAAACAAGGCACTTTGCATCAGGAAAAGGTGATAAAGACAGAACAACCTATTAGAATAGGGAACAAGATGAAAAGAGAGGAAAGAATTGGCCAGAAACCATGATAGAATGTAGTCACAGGCTAGAAGAGGATTGAAGAAGTCAATGGGGACATACCAAAAGGATAAGTTGATAGAGATGCTTTGAATATTGAAAATTCTCATTTTGTGAAAAAGCAGTTAATTTGTTTTTGTTGACTTTATTACATAATTTTGTGTCCATGTTTTGACAATTACACATTGCTTTCAGGTACTTTTTTAAATGTTTACTTATTTTTTGAAAGACAGAGAGACAGAACACGAGTGGTGGAGGGGCAGAGAGAGAGAGCGAGACACAGAATTTGAAGCAGGCTCCAGGCTCTGAGCTGTCAGCGCAGAGCCCAACGCGGGGCTTGAACTTGCAAACCGTGAGATCATGACCTGAGCTGAAGTTGGACGCTTAACCAACTGAACCACCCAGGCATCCCTCTTTCATCTACTTTTAAGGTTTTGGAAAATATGAAGAAAAAAAAATTCCTGTGGTGAGTGACAAGACCCTGATTAAATTGGATAAATGGAAAAGAGAATTTGACTCCAGGGGTGAGGCTATTTTAGCAGGACCCAGGGACTCAAATATGATCTCACCTATTTCCCTCCCTCCTTCTCTTCTTCTCTCTTCCCCTGCTCTCCCTTTTTCCTTTCCTCTGTCTCTCTTTCTGCATCCCTCCCCATCCCTTAACCATTAATTCTCTCCTCTACTTTTCCCTTGGCTTTCTCTCCCTCTGACTCTACCCCCATTCTTCGCTCCCCTACCCCATCCCTCACCTCTTTTCCCCTCTCTCTCTTTCTGTCAATGTCTCTCTCTGTGTCCCTACTCATTTTGCTCTCTGATTCTACTCCCTCTGCTGCATTCATTCCTACTGCCCCTGCCCCTCAGCTTTGACTTGTCACCTCCCCTGCCTCATGTCCTTCACACTTCACACACCTTTCTCTCTTTGCCCAGCCTTTGCTACCTCCTGCTCCCCTGGCCACCCTTTGTCTCCCTGCCTCTATTCTCTCTCTTGCTCTGCCACCCACCCCTTTTCTTTCCTTTCCAGTCCTCTTACTGCCACTGTCCACCCCTCTTATAGTTCTGGTGTCCTATATGCTAACTTTACTCTAGGGCAGACTTTTCTTTATAACGAACTTGTGGCTGCTTCAGACTTAACATTATCCAGCTTAGACTTCCCAGGGGAAAAAGAGTTTCTTTTTCATAAGTTTTAGAAAAGAAGTCCCAGGATTTGCCTCTTATTTGGCTCTGTGGGGGTAGAATATGCAGACAGGCCTCAGAGCTGAGGAGGGGTGCTGATACCCCTTTTAGAACCATGAGGACTGAAGTTCAGGAAGATCAAGGTGCTAGAGAAGGAGTGTTGGAAATTGGATTCAGAAGAAAGAAGAAAGGGTATTGGATCCTGGACAGGCAAAAAATAATGTGCCACTGCCATTACTACTGGTCAGTCTACTGACTAGGAGTAGTGTACTGAAAATATCCTTAACATTATGATACAAATTAAATTTTTTAAAAGATAATTTTATTTTTGAGAGAGAGAGAGACAGACAGACAGACAGAACATGAGCAGAGGAGGGGCAAAGAGAGATGGAGACACAGAATCTGAAATAGGCTCCAGGCTCTGAGCTGTCAGCACAGAGCCTGATGCAGGGCTCGAACCCACAAATTGTGAGATCATGACCTAAGCTTAACTGACTGAGCCATAGAGGTGCCCCTGTTATGATCTAAATTTAAAAAGCTATAACAAGCAACCTAAAAATCTTAGGAGGATGCAAAATAAAGATTTGTTTTCCAGTTTACCACAGTCCAGTGCAGAGAGGGTGGCCTTCCATAAGGCTTCCCTCAATGTGACAACTCAGGGATTATGATTCTTATTAGGGCACTGCTGTGCCAGAGTCTTTCACTTCCAGCTGTGTAAGTGGGAGGGAAAGGTTTTATGGCCACACTCGGATAGTATACAGAATTTCGGCCCACATCCCACTGGCCAGAACCCAGTCCGCTGTTCCCACTCTACCTATAAGGGATGCTAAGAATTTAATGCTTTTATGTGCCCAGAAAGAAAATGAACAGGGTCTGGGGAATACATGCACTGTTAAGGTCATAGCTTGTCTGGATACATGACTGGAGGGCCAGTAGCCAGAACTGAAACAATAGAAAGCTAATGTTGGGCATGTATGAGATAGGTATATATGCTTTCTTCTGAAATGCCTTCCATACTTTCTTTAGATCTAAGCCTTATCCTGAAATTCTCCTTTTTCGTGAAGCCTTCCAATATGGCACTGTATTTAAGAGCTTGGACTTTGGAACCAGTCATGAGTTAAAGCCCAGCTTCCCCATATTCTAGGGGTAGTATTGAGCAAATTAGCCTGAGTCCTTGTTTCCTCTCTCATATACTGTGCAAGAAAATATCATTAATAATAATCCAAATTTTAAAAGCATTCAAATCACTTTGGTAGTTGTGCCTTTTTCTTTTTATAGCTGTGCTTTTACTTAGCAACTCAGTGAGGCTCAGCAAGTCAGTGGTACATCTGGGCGTGGGCTGCACTGTAGGCTCCCATTCTCTATCCACTAGAGTCTTCCAGTTTCATAGCTAAAGAGAAGTTCATCGGTCACTCATTCCATTTTCCAGAAGAGGAAACTGAGGCCCCGAGAGGATATTTGCCCATGCATGCAGGCACACGGCAGGCTGATGGCAGAGCTGGAGTAGATCTCTCATCTGATTGCACATGTGTTAGCATGAGGCACCTCTCTCAGTGTGGCCTTTCCTTTCTCCAGTCTTGTTACCTCACTGAGCCAGAAACAAAGTCCCCACGGTTCTACGGTGCAGCTCAAAGGGAAGCCTGCTCATTTCATTAGGTTGAGGGTCCCCCCACACTTAAACGTGGATTATTTTTTTGTGTGTTCTAACCATACAGACTGTCCTATCTACAGAAACTGTGGTTTAAAACTTGTCAGTTTTACAGAGACGCTGCTGCAGCTCATTGAGGGGTGATAAAGACATAGGTAATTGCTGTAGAATAATACCGCTGCCAAGAAGATGATTGAACTCCCACACAGAAGGTGAACAGATGGTATATTTATTGAAATTCATAGGCTGTGAGATGGAATAATTTAACTGATGGCTGGGCACCCTCATTTCAAACTGAGGGAGGCTCTCGGAAGATCGAGTATGCCACTAGGTGGCATGACCAGCCAGGGCCCAGTGTTTGTCTTTTTTTGAGGAAAGGGAGGCCTGGATTCTCTACACACTGAAGAATCACTTCAGTTCATATCCTAATTGGGACTGAAAACCTTCCTTGTGGCTGAGTAGGAAATTGCCATTAAAAAAAAAAACAAAACAACTTAAAATCCCTTTAATTGCAAAGTAAATATATACCACTAAGGACTTCTGTCTGGGAAAAATTCAATCAAATGATGGGGTATTTTATCACTAAAGTGTTGGGGCCATGGCTTGGGGAGTAGGGCAGTATCTGGACCAGGAATAGCTTTGGGCTCCAAAAATGTCACAAATCATTGGCCCGTGTGGTCCTAATGGCATTTTTTTCCTGCTGGCTGCCTTCCTCCTCAGCCTTGCCTACTGCTTGCTGTGCAGAAGAGCAGAAAAAACACTGGCTCTAGAAATCTCATTTTGGAAGTTGATATAGGTTATAACATTATGTTAGAGGAAGGGTAAAGGGATCCAATGTGGACTGATGTGAAGGGATGGAGGAAAGTATAAGATGAAGAGGTAAGTCATAAGTTAGCCAGTGATGGTTCCCTATCCTTATTTCTGTTTTCATCTTATTATTAAAAGTTCTTGCCCTATATTTGGTTTCTAAATACAGAGCACTAAAAAGCTCTGTCAGTGACTATGAGATACCCACACCTGATTTTGTGTGGGAATCACTTCCTGTTTATGTATGATTTCACGAATGAACCCATTCATTCACTCAGCAAATATTCAATGAGTCTTTCTTTGTTCATACTTTTATCTTTTTCTTATGTCTGTTTTCTCATCTGTAAAATGGGAATAAATACCCATCTCATAGGATTGTTATAAGGATTAATTGAGCACTTTTATGTAAAATACTTAAATAAGGCATGGCAAATAGAAAATACTCAATAAATGCTAGCTTCTGCTTCCTGCTACTACCAACACCACTACCTACTCCTGTATTATTACTGCTGCTATACTACTGTGTTACTGTTACTATGATGACAACTACTGTGTTCTTACTACTACTGCTACTACTACTGTATTACTACTATTATTACTACTACTATGTGACTTTAAATAAATTTTATTTAGTTTATTTTTTTAATTTACATTCAAGTTAGTTAGCATATAGTGCAACAATGATTTCAGGAGTAGATTCCTTAATGCCCATTACCCATTTAGCCCATCTCCCCTCCCACAACACCTCTAGCAACCTCTGTTTGTTCTCCATATTTAAGAGTCTCTTATGTTTTGGTCCCCCTCCCTGTTTTTAGATTATTTTTGCTTCCCTTCCCTTATGCTCATCTGTTTTGTATTTTAAAATCCTCATATGAGTGAAGTCATATATATTTGTCTTTCTCTGACTAATTTCGCTTAGCATAATACCCTCTAGTTCCATCCACGTAGTTGCAAATGGCAAGATTTCATTCTTTTTGATTGCTGAGTAATACTCCATTGTATATATATATACACCACTTCTTCTTTATCTATTCATCCATCGATGAACATTTGGACTCTTTCCATACTTTGGCTATTGTTGATAGTCCTGATATAAACATTGAGGTGCATGTGCCTCTTTGAAACAGCACACCTGTATCCCTTGGATAAATGCCTAGTAGTGCAATTGCTGGGTCGTAGGGTAGTTCTATTGCTAATTTTTTGAGGAACCTCCACACTGTTTTCCAGAGTAGCTGCACCAGTTTGCATTCCCACCAGTAGTGCAGAAGATATCCCCTTTCTCCGCATCCTCACCAACATCTATTGTTGCCAGAGTTAATGTTAGCCATTCTGATAGGTGTGAGGTGATATCTCATTGTGGTTTTGATTTGTATTTCCCTGATGATGAGTGATATTGAGCATTTTTTCATGTGTCGGTTGGCCATCTGGATGTCTTCTTTGGAGAAGTGTCTATTCATGTCTTTTGCCCATTTCTTCACTGGATTTTTTGTTTTTTGGATATTGAGTTTGATACGTTCTTTATAGATTTTGGATACTAATCCTTTATCTGATATGTCCTTTGCAAATATCATCTCCCATGCCATCGGTTGCCTTTTAGTTTTGCTGATTGTTTCCTTCAATGTCAGAAGCTTTTTAACTTGATGAGGTCCCGATAGTTCATTTTTACTTTTGTTTCCCTTGCCTTTGGAGACGTGTTGAGTAAGAAGTTGCTGCGGCCAAGATCAAAGAGGTTTTGCTGCTTTCTCCTTGAGGATTTTGATGGCTTCCTGTCTTACTTTTGGGTCTCTCATCCATTCTGAGTTTATTTTTGTGTATGGTGTAAGAAAGTGGTCCAGGTTCATTCTTCTGCATGTCATTGTCCAGTTTTCCTGGTACCATTTGCTGAAGAGACTATCTTTATTCTATTGGATAGTCTTTCTTGCTTTGTCAAAGATGAGTTGGCCACACATTTGTGGGTCCATTTCTGGATTCTCTATTCTGTTCCATTGATCTAAGTGTCTATTTTTGTGTCGTTTCCACACTGTCTTGATGATTACAGCTTTGTAATACATCTTGAAGTCTGGAATTGTGATGCCTCTAGCTTTGGTTTTCTTTTTCAGGATTTCTTTGGCTATTTGGGGTCTTTTCTGGTTCTATACAAATTTTAGGATTGTGTGTTCTAGCTCTGTAAAGTATGCTGGTATTCTTTTGATAGAGATTGCATTGAATATTTAGATTTCTTTGGGTAGTATCGACATTTTAACAATATTTGTTCTTCCAATCCATGAACATGGAATGTTTTTCCATTTTTTTTTTTTTTTGGTCTTCTTTGATTTCTTTCATAAGCTTTCTATAGTTTTCATTGTATAGATGTATAGGTGTCATTTCATTATATAGGTGTCTTTAGGTCTAAAGTGGGTCTCTTGTAAACAGCATATAGATGGATCTTGTTTTCTTATCCATTCTGTTACCCTGTGTCTTTTGATTAGAGCACTTAGTCCATTGATGTTTAGAATACTGAAAGATATGAATTTATTGCCATTATATTTCTTGTGGAGCTGGGAGTTTCTGGTGGTGTTCTCTGGTCCTTTCTAGTCTTTGTTGCTTTTGGTCTTTTTTGTTTTGTTTCATCTTTTCTCCCCTCAGGGAGTCCCCATTCCTTAAAATTTCTTGCAGGGCTGGTTTAGTGTTCACGACCTCCTTTAATTTTTGTTTGTCTGGGAAACTTTTAATCTCTCTTTGTATCTTGAATGACAGCCTTGCTGGACAAAGAATTCTTGGCTGCATGTTTTTGTGATTCAGCATGTTGAATATATTCTGCCACTCCTTTCTGGCCTGCCAAGTTTCTGTAGATAGGTCTGCTGCAAACCCGATCTGTCTTCCCTTGTAGGTTAAGGACTTTTTTCCCTTGCTGCTCTCATGATTCTTTCCTTTCCTGAGTATTGTGAATTTGACTATGATATGCCTTCTTGATGGTCGGTTTTTGTTGAATCTAATGGGAGTCCTCTGTGCTTCCTGGATTTTGATGTCTGTGTCTTTCCCCAGGTTAGGAAAGTTTTCTGCTATGATTTGCTCACATAACCTTCTACCCCCTTTTCTCTCTCTTCATCTTCTGGGACCCCTATGATTCTGATGTTGTTCCTTTTTAATGAGTCACTGATTTCTCTAATTCTTATATCGTGCACTTTTCCCTTAGTTTCCCTCTTTTTTTCTGCTTCATTATTCTCCAGAAGTTTGTCCTCTATATCGCTGATTCACTGTTCTGCCTCATGCATCCTTGACACTATGGCATCCATTTGAGATTGCAGCTCAGTTGTGGCATTTTTTATATCATCCTGACTAGTTTTTACTTCTTTGATCTCCATAGAGAGGGATTCTAATCTATTTTAAACCCCAGCTGGTATTCTTATTATGGTGATTCTAAATTCTGGTTCAGACATCTTGCTTGTATCTGTGTTGTTTAAGTCCCTAGCTGTCGTTTCTTCTTGCTCTTTCTTTTGTGGTGAATTCCTTTGTTTCATCATTTTGAAGGGAGAAAAGGAATTGAAAAGGTAAAAAAAAAATTAAAATTAAAAAATTAAAAACAACACACACACACACAAATCAAATAAATTATGTTAGATTCTAGGTGTGTTTTCTTCTAGTTATTGGAAGGAACTTGATGGAGAAAAAAGGGGGAAAAAGGAAAATGTTTTAAAATTTGAGAAAATGAATACAATGGTATAGAATAAAATGAAATGATGGAAGTAAAATAGAATTTGAAAAATTTCCAAAAATTAAAAAATATAGTAGAAAAAATAAAGAAAAATATTTTTAATAAAAATTGAAAATAAAAATAATTTTTTTCTCTTTCTGTATTCAAGAAAAAGAAAAGAAATGAAAAAGGAAAAAAAAAAGAAAATTGAATAGCTGGACCAGCAAACAGACTGAAATACAATTGAAGTTACATCAGTTCCCCCTAGAAGTCAAACTATGAAGCACTTTATAGTTCAGAAACTAAGCAGGTGGAGAGATTTGTGGTGTTCCTGAAGAGTGAGGTTGGCACAGTTGGATGGGGCTTAGTGTAACAGCTCCATTCTCCACTAGATGGCTCTGCTGATCTTACTGGGGTGGATTGTTGTGGCACTTGTAGGTGTGTGTGGGCATGCGTGGGAGGGGTGAAAATGGTGTCACCCAGTTACCCAGTCTCTATATCAAAACTCTGTGCTCTCGCCAACCAGCAATCATGCACCCATCCTTTGTCTCTGGCTTCGGTGCACTCTCCACTTTTACACTGTCTGTGACCAAGCCGTCAAGTGCCAGGTGGCACTTCCCTCCTGAGTTTTATCTCAAATGTGGCTGTGTTTCCCAACCCCTCACTTCTAAGGGACTGTGGCTTTGGACATTCTGACCCTCTGTGCGAGGATATCACCGAGCAATGGCCAGATGCCGGCCACACCCAGGAATGTTCATGGGACCATGCTGCTTCCAATCCCCAGAGACTGTAGCTGGGTGCCAGTCCGCCCCAGAAAAAGTTCACACAATCGTCTAGCAGCAGCGTTTCAGGGATTATGGAAAATCAAAACACACATCTGGCACCAGGCTTCAGCCTTAATGTCCTTGTTCCAGCACCAACAACTGTGGCTGTTCTCTGGGGTCTGCTGGGACCGGGTGGCCACACAGCCTCTGCCAAGTGTCCTTTCAGCAGTGGAACCACTTCTCCCTGTGTGGCCCGAGAACCTCCTGGACCCCACTCTGCTCCTGGGGATTCACCCTTCCCACCAGAACTCCACCAGGTATTGAGCTGTGGAGTTTCAGACTCTGCACTGCCCCTGTTTATAGAGTCTTAATGGAATTTAAATCTTCTCCTTTCTCCTTTCTCCCTTTTTAGTTCAGCCTCTGTGGCTGTTTCCACTTTCTTTCCAGCTGCTTTTGGGAAGGGGTGCTTTTCCCGAACTATCCCCCCACCCCCTGTCTCTGTCCTTTCTCTGCAAGCAAAAACAGCTCTCTGCCATCTGCAGCTTCTCTCTCCCCCAATTCACCTCTCTGTGCTATGTACCTGCTAAGTTCTGTGGTTCAAGTTGTGCAAATTCTTGTGTTAATCCTCAAATCAGTTTTATAGGTGGTTTTTAGGTGCAGGATGGTTTAGTGTTGATCTGGCTGTATTTCATAGATGCAAGACACCAAAAAAAACTCCCATGCTGTTCTGCTATCTTGGCTACTCCTCCCAACTTTAAAAAAATTTTTATTTAAATCCGAGTTAGTTAACATATAGTGTAAAAACAGTTTCAGGAGTAGAACCCAGCGATTCATAACTTACATATAACACCCAGTGTGCATCCCAACAAGTGCCCTCCTCAATGCCCATAATCATTCAGCCCATTCCCCAACCCAGCACTCCTCCAGTAACCCTCAGTTTGTTCTTTGAATTTAAGAGTCTTATGGTTTGCCTCCCTGTTTTTATCTTATTTTTTTAACTTCCCCTATGTTCATCTGTTGTGTTTTCTAAATTCTACATATGAGTGAAATCATATGATATTTATCTTTCTCTGATTGACTTATTTTGCTTAGTGTAATACCCTTTAGTTCTATCCATGTTATTGCAAATGGCGACATTTCATTCTTTTTGATTGCTTAGTAATATTCTATTGTATGTATATACCACATCTTCTTTATCCATTCTGTGAGTTCTCATAATATGGATTTTTGATCTTTGATTTCTCTGAATTGCAGAAAATATATGATCTCCTGAATTTAAGGTAAATTTATTATCTTCTGAATTTTTAGGCAAATAGCTCATTTGGAAAACCCTACTTTCCACCACTTCTCCTCAGAGGAAGAGCTAACCATCTGAGGTTTACATTCAACCCTGCAGGGGAGGCAGGGCTGTGTGGCCCATAATTATCCTCCATCTGCATAGGGAGACCTTGTCTTTACAGCAGTTTGTCCTTTGGCCTCTGTCTGTATACACCTCTGAGGTCTGGGCTGGTCTCCTCTGAGACATTTTGGGGCCTGGTGGGGGTGGTGGATGGGATGGACAGACACTAATTGGAAGTTTTCAGGTATTCTCAGACCTCATACCAAGCTGGGCTAGGGGTCTTCTTGCAAGGCCTACAAGCTCTCTGTGCTATACCCCAGGAACTGAGGCACAAACCCCTCTTGTCCTCAGGTCCCCAACCTTAAGGAATGTTCCATAATTTCCTGCTTAACCTTTGTATTCCTCCCCACCTCTCCCTGCCAGCACATGTATAGCGCCCTCTAAATTTTATTATTTTCTAACTTCTCAAATCAAAACTCATCATTAATAGAGGAAATTCAAGTGTGGAGCAGGGAAACTTGCATTGAAAGGAGGCTAAGTCCTTGAGCAGCGCCTCTCAAGTCATGGTGTGCAGGTGACCAATGAAGGCTCAAGAAGTATATTGTGTTGCACCATGAGCAACATGTGCCTTGACAGTTTTTCTGGAACAAAATTCCTGAATATGGACAAGTTACCAATTCAAACTGAAAATAGGTAGTGGTAATAAGGCTAGAATGAAAAAAGGAAAATTCTGGATTATAGACTATACAAGCAAATACAATTTCTGACTAAATACAGGCCCATTCAACATAGGCCGGTAAAATATTACCAAATAAGGACACTGCAACACTTGTAATGAGTAAATGAGAGTAAGTTTCCACTTACAGACTTTGTGCTTGAAAATAGTTTATTTTATGCAGTTTATGCTCATCTTATGGCTTTGTGTTATTTATAAATAAATGAACTCCATCCCCCCTCCATCTTTATCATATACTCAAAAAGGGACAGATGACTAAAGTTTCCTTGCATCCGTTACTTGGGGCCAGAATGAGTTGTTCATTAAAATTGAACTTTATCCTATTAGACTGTGATGATCTAGGTCAGAGGTCCACAAACTGCAGCCCCACTGTGGAGGCGTTGCTCTTAAGGAGAGCAGATGGGAGAAGCTGTGCTTTCCTCAAGCCGCCGAGGTGTTTGAGTCAGTTCCACCCTCCTCCGTGACTCTCAGAGCCTGCTGTGATTTTATGCCACCTGCATAACCTGATTTGCATCTTAAATGAATATCCAGCTACCACTTGGACTTTTTTCAGAATAAGGAGAATGGCTTTTATGAAGCCATCTGTAGATGGAGAATAAATAGCCGCCAACAGTCCTGGAATATGTGATTGAAGGAGCTAGCACACAGTAAGAGTCAAACAGCTGACTTGCTCCCCAAGTCAAGAAGCTTCTAAAGAGATTTCAGGATTGACAAGATAAGGGAAGCAGACAGGAACCAAATGGAAGATAAAGGGAAAATAAAAGCCATTTGAGAGCCATTGGCATCTTTGGATCAGGGACAGGTCAGAGATTGTCTCCTCATCCTGAAT
This sequence comes from Panthera uncia, assembly GCF_023721935.1. Lineage (NCBI taxonomy): Eukaryota > Metazoa > Chordata > Mammalia > Carnivora > Felidae > Panthera > Panthera uncia. The sequence continues at coordinate 37,835,898 of NW_026057582.1, read as the reverse complement.
GCCCTGTCCCCTGGAGCTCTCAGATCTTCTTTCCTCCTAGAGCCCAGTGGGCTTTCTTAACAGTCATGGAACTCCTCCTCTGGTGGGGCTGCACCTGCTGTACAGGGTACTTTCCTGTAGATGCTCAAAGAGTGTTTCTGCATCTGGACCCCACTCCCATTTTTATGGTGCTTTGGTCTTAAGTAAAGGTCTTAATCATTAGATTAACCTTATTCTTCTCTCCTTCCTTTCCCTAATCATCACTAGCCACCATTTACCCCTCAGAAGCACACTGTGGAAAATGTGGCAATTCCTAGCTTCAAACTGCAAAATACAAGAGTGAAACAATGATTGGGGAAGTAAATGTGATGAGTCAGAACAATTCTGAGTTTCTTCCTGATATTCCTCCTCTCTCATCCCCTCCCACTTTTTCTCCTTGAGTAAAGACCTTCTCACCAGGAAAGGAGAGAGGGGAGAAGTAGAGAAGAAGCAAGAGAGACCTCTTTTCCTCTCTCCTCTCCTGTCTTTCTTTTCTCAGCTCTCTTCCCTCTTTGGCCTTCCTTTCTCTTTTCCTCCTTTTCTCTTTGTCCTTTATCCTCTCCCTCCCCAGTGTTTGTGCCCTTTTCTGTTTTTCTTGCTCCCCACAAGGGAGACACAATTACCACACACACACACACACACACACACACACACACACACACACTTTGATTAGGGATGTAAGAGCAGAGAGGATCCATGTCTGGCATCCTGAAAGATATTCAGGAAATGACCCATCTTATGGAGGAATTTCTGTTACCATGATAGTACTGTTGTATAGTAGAACCAGCTGTTAGGTACGCCTAGGCTGGAGAAATTTTTGGAGATCTTTGCAGATACTCACTGATACTCCAGGACATCCAAAGTTCCTATGGTTTTCTTCACTGGGGCACAGACAACAAATGAGAGTGTACATTTGAGACCTGAAAGAGTCTTTCATATAGCACAAGGGGATGTGTGCAGGAAAGATATGATGCACTGTGCCCATAGTGTGCCATGGCATTTCAGTGGATCACTATCTCCAGGAAGCAATTAAAGAAAACATGGCCCATTGCCTATGTCAAAGACTGGGTGAGATGAGTTATATTCTTAGAAGGAGGCCATAATCCCCCATTCCCACCACCACCAAGGTGGCCTCATCTGGAACTTAGGAATAACTTCGAGGAGGAGAGGGACAAGAGGCAATTTTTCTGTTTAACTGAGTTCTGTTTTTCATATTGGGTGAAATAAGGGCTGAAAGTCAAAAATTAAGTTGAGTTATAGAAAATAGTTATGTTTATTGTGCACCAGAATTTGTAATGATAAAATCTGTAATAGATAGTCACATTTGTTAAACACTATGTGCCATGTATGGTACTAAAATAATTTTTGTGCGTTTTCTCATTTAATTCCTTCAAAGACTTCATGAGGCAGATATTACCAATCCTATTCTACAGAGAAAACTAAGTCTTTCAAAGGTGCATTAACTAGACTAGGGTCACATAGTCGGAAGGAGTGGAGCTAGGATTTGGGACCAGGTAGTATGACTCTGGAATTTCATCTGCTCTATATGCCCTAATATTTGAGGGTCAGCTAGGACCCTATGATAGGCCATTGACATCTGCTTTACACATAGCTGTTAGTAAAGCAAACTTTCCTTTGACAAGGAAATCTTTCTGGGCCTCTTTTCATGTGCCAGATGCGCTGGTAGACATGGGATACAAAATGAATAGCATTCCCTCCCTCCAGGTATGTAACAACCAGCCTACATTTGTCTCTAACACGTGGAAAGAACTCAGTATGGATTGGTTGAGTGAATATATTTGAAAAATATAGAACATCAGGAAAAGAATGCCTCATTTCAAATGAAGCATCAAGAATATTTGCTCAAAGAAAGAGAACATGAAAGAATCGGAACACTGATTCAGGTAGAAATACAGATTTGACTTTAGCATGGTCTTTGCCTTAGGCAATGCTAGAGGCCCATTGGTTAAAAACCTAATCCTAGCTGAACAAAGCCCTAGGGAACAATTGGGCTAAGAGCTGAGAGAGGCTGATCTGATCTGTGAAGATTCTTTTACTCTCAACATCAATGAGATACTGATGAGGGAAGTCAAGAGTCAGTGGATCTCCCAGGGTAGAAGGGACAACTCATTTCTGGAAAGAACTCATTTGTGGACACCCCTTTCTTGGTGTCCACAAAAACTAAAGCAATTAATACAATGATTGATGTAGGTAGGAAACCTAGGTCATATTATAACTTCTACCACAATCTGTACAATGTGGAAGAGAGGAAATATAACTAGGCTTCAGCTTTCTCTAAGGGAAAGAGGAGAGAACTAGTTCTAGTATCATGCCTCTGGCAGACCATGGGTAGTGATTTTGGTTGCCAGGCAGTGAGCATAGTCGTCTTCCATCTTTCTGCTGTTTTCTTATTGGTACATCTATTCTGAAAGCAAATGGCCAGGAAGGCCTATTTGTTGAAGCTATATTAGGGTGTTAGGGGTCTTTGGTGGTTATCAACAGACATCTACTCTGGTTAATTAAAATCAAAAGGGAGTTTCCTGGAGTAATATAGAGGATCCTACAGGATAGAAGCAGCGGCCCAGAAAGGGTAGAACTGGGTAGCCCTGAAGGTCTTAAGGCAGGAAGTGCTCCACATTTTGATCTTGGCACTGGGGGTGGTGTCAGTTAATTCCACTATTTCCCTCACGTTCCTCTCAATTCCATTCCAGTGAGGGGAGTTCTCTTTGGCTTGGCTTGGACTGGGTACCCACCTCCTGGCCAAGGGAAGGCAAAACCTCTTGATTTAGGTTCCAGAGACTAATCCAATGAAGAAGAGGTAATTCCTCCAGGAAACAGGTGGAGGGTTACCAAAAGAAGGTCAAATGGATGCCAGGTAGCCACATGAGCACCTTTGTTGGAAGGGCTCAGTTTCCTGAAGCTTTGTTGACTGCAGTGTAGCTTTCTTGGGGGTGGTCTTGACAGGCTCGTGTGACCTTGCTCTACCTTCTCTCTGGACATGCCTGTGATAGCTCCCCTTTGTGACCCTACCGCCTTCACACACCTTCAGTCTTCCCCAGTCTGACTTTCCCTTTCTGACTGTGTGTCTTTGCTCCATCAGCTGTTCACCAGGAGCTAATTTCTTCCTCTTGTGTACTCTCATCAAACTTTTTGATTTTGTAAATGTTCTTATAATCCTCATGTTTCCCAGCCCAAGAATTCCTCCATACATATTGCTGCTGCCATAGCAAATGAGGACAAAGCACTTAATATGACCCAGGCCTTTCCAAAGCACCATCTGTGTATTAACTCATTTAATTCTCCTTAACTACCCTGTGCTGCTAGTATCTCTGTTTCACAGCTGAGGACACTGGCAAGGGAAGTTGAATAATTTGTCCAAGGTCAAACTGCTGTAAATGGCTGGAACTGAATTTGAACTTTGCATTCTGGCAGCAGTGCCCTTGACTGGTCTTGACTGTTTCATGTCTCTTGCCTCTATACACATTACTAATCTGTTCTACCTCTTAACTTAATTGTTTTTCAACTCTGTATTCCCACTGCCATGCTACCAGCCCCCATCCTCCAAGTGTTCCCTCATTAGCATAAACTTATGGTATGGTTGAAAGGGGCTTACAATGCGTAACAAAAGACGCTCCCCCCACATCGGCCACTCAGGAAATTCCAAGTGTTTTAGAAGCTTTGTACTTGGAACTGGGACCATCAAATATATATGTCTTGTTATATCACAGTATCAGACATGCTGTAATTGAGTGCTTCCTGATCTGTTTGGAGACCACTTAGCACACTACTCCTTCTTCAAGTGTACTTAGCATCCTGTTGCCAAAGATATTTTACCAAAAAATTCAACATGATTTTATTGTTCATCTGCCCCTAATTACTTAAAGATTTCCCATTATCTACTGTGCCAGCATAATTTGGATCTAACTTTTCTTTCCAGTTGCACTGTCTACCTCTTAGCCTTTTGCCCATAGTCCTCTACTTCCATGCATCTTCTGTGTATCACTTAAGAGAGAGCCTAGGACATCCTGAGCACTTTATAATTTGGGATCTCCACCAAATTACTTGTCATTATCTCAACATCTGTGTTTTCATCCCTGGCACAGTCTAAAAGGACCTTTGTGTTTTGACTTCCCCATGTGTCTGGCAAAGGGTCTTGTTTATATTCCAAAGCCCTGTGTAAATAGCATCTCCTGTGGGAAGCCTTCCCCATCCATCACAGGTATAGTTGTTTCTTCCTCTGTTTCCATAGCTATGTTATATCACTCACCTGGTATATTACTCTCCTAGGGCCCCCTGAAACAAATTACCACAAACTGGGTGGCTTCAAGCAACAGAAATTTATTGTCTCACAGTTCTTGAGGGTAGAAGTCTAAAATTAAGGTGTTATAGGGCCATGATCCCTCTGGAACCTACCTTCTGTTTTTGTGGGTTTTTTTAAGTTTACTTACTTATTTTTGAGAGAGAGAGTGAGCGGGGGAGGGACAGAGAGAGACGGAGAAAGAGAATGTCAAGAAGGCTCCGCACTGTCAGCACAGAGCCCAATGTAGGGCTTGAACTCACAAACCATGAGATCATGGCCTGAGGAGAAATCAAGAGTCAGACACTTAACCAACTGAGCCACTGAGGCGCCCCCTGGTGGTTAGCTGGAGATTTTTGGTATCCCTTGGCCCACAGTTGCATGATTCCAGTCTCTGCCTTTGTAGGTTTGTGGTGATCTCCCTGCTGGGTATTTCCATCTTCACATGGCTCTTTTCTTATAAGGACCAATCTGGCCTAGGGGTCTCCTACTCCAGTATGACTTCATCTTAACTACTTCTGTTTGCAATGACCCTATTGCCAAATAAGCTCACATTTTGAGATACTAAGAGGTGCAATGTCAGCATGTCATTTTTGGGGGGTGGGTCAGTGACGCAATTAAACCCATAACATCTGCCTATATTGTAAACTTTTATAAATGTGTGGGCTCTCCCACTAGACTGTGGATTACACCTTGTTCATCTTTGTGCCACTTGCTCTGTCCCATCATGGGCCCTTGTTAAATGTATGGTGTTTAGCTCCATCCATGAGATGGAAAACTGTGTGAGGGAAAGAGAGGACTTGTGTTTTCTTCAGTAGGTTATGAATACAGTGGAAGGTGGATTAGGATTTCTGTCATGTAAATTCTACCAGAGCAGTGACTCTGCCTATTTGGTTGAGTAACATATCAGTGCTTAGGAGATGCCTGGCATAGAGTAGGTGCTAAACAAATATTTATTAAATATTCATATTTATTTACTTGGATAGAAACTATTGAATGAGTGGGTTAAGATTATAGGAAGTAAGTTATTAATAATTTTAGAAACACTTGGTTTGTCTTTGCCCTGGCTAGGTCTCTGCTGTAGTTAAGATGAATTCACAAGTTCAAGCAAGTAAAGCTGACCCTTGCTAGCTGACTGCCAGAGGGTAGAAGCCTGATATAAAGATAACCACTGCTGAGATGCTGAAGGCATTGGAATTTGCCTTTTACCTATAGATCAGCATCCTCCTGGAGACTTTGTGGGCTTCCTCATGTCCTTCAGGGGTATCACAGTGAGGGAAGTTTCCGTAGTGTAATTCCTGAGAGAAACGGAGTCTGCTTTTCTATCTATTCCTGAAAACTCCCAATCATAGGACAATGAAATACATTTTTGCTCCTGTGTACTGCCCCAACTGGATATTTAGCTCAATCCCTGTCCACTAACTGGCATTAACTGACAATTGCCTCATCCCTCTGGAACCACGCATCGCTGGCTTTTCCCAAGATCTCCCACTTCCATGGTTTTGTACTGTGGATGCCCTCAATTGTACCACATTTGGCACTTGATTTAGAACTATCAACTCTGAGGAGGTGAACATTTGCCTTATTTCCTTCCCTTCCCTGATTTCCTACCTTTTCTCTAGGGGTATGATCAGCTTCCCCACAGCATATTTCAGAAGGCAGATGCCAGCTTCCTTTTAAGGCTTCTTGGGTAACAGCTTAGTATAATATGAAATGTAAATCTGGGATTTCCTGTACCTCAGAGGCAATGGAGAGTTGATTTTGAGTTTCCATGATGTTACGAAGTTTGTGTTTGTTAACAATCACTTCATATTTAGGTCAAACTATTATGAAGAGCCTTGAGTGCCGGCTTTCTCAGGTTTGAGTCATGAGTCTTGGAAATGTAGTATGTGGAGCTACTTTTTATCTCAAGATTAAGAACAAAAGCAGCCACCTTGCCTCCTCTCAGATGGTATGGTTGGAATTTGTCTCTATCACTAAAACATACTCTTCTCAATTTGCTGTGTGATCATTTGAATGATTCACTGGCCACCATGAGCCCACACTTGTAATGATTTCAGATAAAGAGGAGCTAGTGGGGAAAGAGAAAGCCCTTTGAGTGCTGGTGCATGAACAGGTGGAACAGGCCAAGGTTTGGGGAATGCTCATTGACATATTACATTCTTCTCACTGGGCCTCTGAAGGAGGATTGACTGAGGCTCTGGCCCACTTTTGTCACAGGTATTATATTTATGAATTTTTCCCTTTCCTAAATCTCATTACTATAATTAGCAGCTCCTCATCATAATTCATTTGAATATGCAGGACCACTGGGAAGTTAGAAACATAGCAATTATTGAAAGAGGGAGATTATTAAAATTCACTTACAGGAGATGAAGGAATAATTGTGAACACAGTTTTTTAATGTAGCCTAAGACCTGGGATGCCATCTAATTGCTTCTGTTATGGTTGGGGTCAAAGTAGAGTATCATGTATTAATGTATCACCCACTTTGAAAATCTCTTTACATTCTTCTTTGTTCCTTCAATGACCTAATACAGAGGAAGCTACCTGCACTGATTTATGCCCAAGGGCCATAAAGGTGAGTGAAAGCCAACACTATTCTCAGATGCCTGAAATTCTATCTATACCATCTCTTTAGCCTAAAGTCTTGATTTCTGCTAACGAATCTTCTTTGGTAAGCTTTAAGTTGTTATCAAGTATTAATATAATACCTTTGTATGAAGGAGTTCTGTGAGTAGGGATGTTGCTATCCTCCAAAGATTCATACTCAAACTTCCTAGTGTAGAGTTGTTACAGAGAAATGGCTCTCTGGGCAGGAACTATATTTTCTAGCCCTTCTCGCATCTCTCTGGGAACATATGACAGTTTTAGCCAGTAGAGTGTGGATGGAAGTGACGTAAACTATTTCCGGACTTAGCCTGTGACAACCTTCTCTGTAATAACTTACTTGCCCCCTTTCTATACCTGCTGCCTGATTGTCCACACCCAGGAAATCCAAGAGTTGATGATAGCAGGGTCTTCATCAGTCTAGAACTCTAAATAACCATGTGGAAAAGCTCCCCTCTGCCCCTACCTTGAACTTCTATTGTGTTAAGCCACTGAGAATTGGGATTTATCCATTACCACATTTAGTGCTACCCTAATAAAGTGATAAAACACTTTCTTAAAAGTACATTTGATAGATAATTTGAGGTAGCCAAATAGTGAACAGTGTACTGCTTGTAGCATGTTGGTTAAAAGGGATTTCTCACTGAATTAACATTTAGGATTCTTCTCCCACTTATCAATATTCTTGGTATCATGCTTTTGTTCTCTTATTTTTGTAGCCTAGAGCAGATATTTGTAAATCATCTCCTAACAGTCCTAAGCATTAGAGCACAAGTGTTTTAGTTTCCCCTCACCCCTGGATCCTATGTCAACATTTTAAGCTTATATAAATAACCACTTGTACCAAATTAACATAGGATTTTGCTGCCTGCCTGCCTGCCTCCCTCCCATCCATCCATCCATCCATCCATCCATCCAGACAGCCAGCCAGCCCTTGTACTCACCACCTATGTATGCCAGGAGCTTTGCAGGACTCTGAGGATGCTGTGATAAATGAGACACTCAGAACCTCTTGTCTCATAGAGCTCACATTCTAGCAATTAGGAATTGTTTTAGAAGTGAATTAGTATTTTCAATGCCTGTAATCTACACCGAATGTTAGAAGTTGTGGTAGATATTAGTATATAGAGTTTCTGCTCTAAAAGCCTGGTTGAGGCAAAGATGGGCCTGACCACCCACCCCCTTTTTCTTTACAATGAACTTTACAATGAACTTTACAATGAACCTTTACAAGGTGCACTATGGGTGAGGTGAGTTGAACAGAGTGTCTGTTCCCTCATTAGCCATTTGGTGTGTGGAAACTTGAATCCAACTCCATTGTACAAATGTCTGCTAAATATCTGACTATTTTATTCTTGGTTATAGCTGTTTTGAGTATTTTCAGTAAAATACCTATTTGTGCTGTGCTACCTGAGTGAGACCTTTACATTAAATAGACGTGATGTTCTTATGAGTGATTATTGTCAATGAAAATTTACCTCATTTTTAATTGAAATCTGCATTAATTATCTCTTGGCATGTAATAAGTTACTCTATAAGCCTTAAGCTTAAAAAGGCAAACATGTATTATTTCACAGTTTCTGATGTCAGGATCACAGGAGTGGGTTAACTTTGTGGTTCTGGCTCAGGGTCCCTCATGAAACTGAAGCTAGAATATCAGCAGGGGCTGCAGTCATCTGAAGGCTTGACTGGAATTGGAAGATCTACTTCCAAGCAGGCTCACTTAATGAGGTTTTTGGTCAGAGGCCACAGTTTCTTCTCTTTCCATAGGAGTGCTCATGAAAATGGTGCTCCTTTTCCCCACAGTGTGCAATCCAGAAGAAAGAGAAAGACCACAATAAACCTTATGACCTAGCTCAGAAGTGACATACCGTCGCCTTTTCTATATTCTACTGGTCATATGGATAACCCTGATACAGTGTGGGGAGAGACTGTAGAAAGGCCTGATTACCAGGGGTGGAGATCATGGGGGCCATCTTGGAGGCTGGTTGGCTGCTATAATGCCCTTTCTTTATGTATCTTTTCACTGTGAGAAATACCACTTTAGTAAAGTAACGTATGGCCATATTCCTACAAAGATTCAGACCATCTTAGGGTTTTTGGGACCATGTAAAAAAGACATAGAGTATGAGAGACTTCTTTTGTGTTTGGGTGGAGGTATTGCATAGTCATACAGTTTTGACTTTGTAGGCCCCCCCCCCTTTTTCAAATACATTGTGAATTGAAGACCTTGTTGCTCCTTTAATGTGGGTCCCCTTGTTTCACAATCCATCCTCACTTGAGTAAGGTTGTGGGACACTGCTGTAGGATAAGACTAGCCTTTAATCTTTAAAGACTTTTGCTTACCTGTCTTTCCTTTCTTCCCAGTTTCTCCACCAGAATGCTGACTGCAGAGTTTATCTGGGTGTGTCAGGTTTAGCTGCTTAATGAAATTGTAAGGTGTTCCTTTAATTTTAAACTTTAGAAAGACAGCAAGACTAAGCTGAGGAGGATCAAGCATATGGCATGGACTGTATCAGTGATTTACACACTTGTCTGATCATAAGAATTACTTGCCACTTAATAGCAATAGAGATTTTCAGCTTGCCCCAGACCTACTAATCAGGATCTTCTGAGGAGAAGCTTGTGTGTTTGCATTTTATTTAAAAAAATTTTGCATTCATTTATTGCTTTATGGAAGTATAATTTACATACATTATATTAGTTTCAAATACAACATAATGATTTTCTATTTGTGTATATTGTGAAATGATCGCCACAATAAATCTAGTTAATATTCTTCATCACGGATAGTTAAATTCTTTGAGAACTTTTAAGATTTACTCTCTTAACAACTTTCAAATATGCAATATACTGTTACTGAGTAATCATGCTGTACATTATGTTCTCATGACTTGTGTATTTTATAACTGGAAGTTTGTGCCTTTTGACTCCCTTCATCCATTTCACCCACCCCCTACTCCCACCTCTGGCACCATCAATCTGTTCTCTGTATCTATGAGGCTTTTTTTTTTTTTAAATAAAGATACCACATATAAGTGAGATCATATAGTATTTGTTTTTTTCTGACATATTTCACTTAGCATAATGCTCTCAAGTTTCATCCATGTTGTCACCCGTGGCAAAATTTCTTCTTTTTTATGGCCAAATCATGTTCTATTGCATATTTATACAAACCTTTATCCATCTATATGTTGATATGTCTATCAACTTAGGTCATTTCCATATCTTGGCTATTGTAAATAATGCTGCAGTGAACATAAAAGTGCATATATGTTTTTGAGTTAGTATTTTCTTTCTCTTTGGACAAACACCCAGAAGTGGGAATGCTGGATCATATGGTAGTTCTGTTTTTAATTTTGGGGGGACTCTTCATGCCATTTTCCATAGTGGTGATACCAAATTACATTTTCACCAGCAGGACACAAGGGTTCCCTTTCTCCACATCCTCACCAACATTCTTATTTCTTGTCTTTTTGATGATAGCCATTCTTACAGGTGTGAGGTGATATCTCATTGTTGTTTTGATTTGCATTCCCCTAATGATTAGTAATGAGTATCTTTTTCATGTTCCTGTTGACCTTCTGTTTGTCTACTATGGAAAAGAAGATTCTCTACCAATTTTTGAAATAGAATTTTTTGTTTTTTTGCTATTAAGTTGTAGAAGGTCTTTATATATTTTAGATATTAACCTCTTATTGTATATGATTTCAAATATTTTCCCATTCAGTAGGTTGCCTTATTATCTTGCTGATGGTTTCCTTTGCTGTGCAGAAGCTTTTTAGTTTGACATAGATTCTACTTGTTGATTTTTTCTTTTGGTGTCCGATTTAAAAATATTATCACCAAGATCAGTATCAAGGATCTTAGGCCATGTTTTCTTCTGGGAATTTTGTGGTTTCAGCTTTTACAGTCAAGTTTTTCATCCATTTTGAGTTAGTTTTTGTGTATGGTATAAGGTAGTAGTTGAGTTTCATTTTTTGCATGTGGCTGTCAAGTTTTCTTAACACCACTGTTTTTTCTCCATTGTATATCCATGGCTTCTTTGTCATAAATTGACTATATATGTGTGGGTTTATTTCTGGGCTATTTTGTTTCATTCATCTATGTATCATTTTAACAGCAATATCATACTGTTTTCCTTAGGGTAGCCTTGTAATATAGTTTATTTTTATTTGTTATTATTATTTTTATAATGTAGTTTAAAATTAAGGATTATGATGAGAAGCCAGTGTTTTTAAAAAAAGCACTTCAGGGGGCACCTGGGTGGCTCAGTTGGTTAAGCATTGGACTTTGGCTCAGGTCATGGTCTAATGGTTCTAATGGTGAGTTCAACCTGCATGGGGCTCTCTGGGGTCAGCCCTGAGCCTGTTTCAGATCTTCTGTCTCCCTCTTTCTCTGCCTCCCCCTGGATTGCACATGTGCTCTCTCTCAAAAATATATAAACATTAAAAAAAATTTTAGATAATTTTTATCTCCCAAAGGTTAAAAAACACTGAGATAGATCACAATGGGGACAGTCAAGTGGGCATTTAACTTGGGTTTCAAATAGAAGTGTTTGGGAAATTTGAAATAAAATAGAGAAAGAGAACAATTTAATAAACAGGCAATTTAGCTTCCTTATTTCTCTTGATGAGGATTTGCTCCAGTGTGAGAGCAGGGAGGGGTATGTGTCTGGTATTTTCACTTAAGCTTCTTTCCTGCAAGCCTTTTTACTTCAAACATTTTTGCCATATAACTAATTGGCTGTAACTTTACTGTAAAAGATAAAATCATGAAATATAAAACAGGATATTCATAAAAAGGACACAGTGAACATGAAAAATGAATAGCAAAATTAAAAAGACCTCATTGCAAAATATAAAATATTTGAATACATTAAAAATGTATAGTGTAGATTCATGGCAATACTGTATAAGTAAGTGATTTTATTTTGGGGATTATACCTAAGCATTTGTTTTCAAAGTCCTTTGTTCATAGTAGTATACATTTTTTTTGTGTGTGCTTCATTTGTTCCTATTGGCCTTACACTTTTTTTTTTAATTTCTTCCTTCATGAATTCTTCCTTCATGAAGAGAAGTTACCAGTTTGCAAATACTAGGATGCATATATATTTTTTTAATGTTTATTTATTTTTGGGACAGAGAGAGACAGAGCATGAACGGGGGAGGGGCAGAGAGAGAGGGAGACACAGAATCTGAAGCAGGCTCCAGGCTCTGAACTGTCAGCACAGAGCCCGATGTGGGGCTCGAACTCACGGACCGTGAGATCATGACCTGAGCCTAAGTCGGACGCTTAACTGACAGCCACCCAGGCGCCCCAAGGTTGTGTATTTTTTTTTTAATTTTTTTTCAACGTTTATTTGTTTTTGAGCCAGAGAGAGACAGAGCATGAACAGGGGAGGGGCAGAGAGAGAGGGAGACACAGAATCTGAAACAGGCGGCAGGCTCTGAGCAGTCAGCACAGAGCCGGACGCGGGGCTCGAACTCACAGGCCGTGAGATCACGACCTGAGCCGAAGTCGGACGCTTAACCGACTGAGCCACCCAGACGCCCCAAGGTTGCATATTTTTAAAGGTGCTTTGTATTGTGTTGAAAAAGCCTTCTACACTGTTTTTTGCAAATTGTCACGTGTCCATTGATAGTTGTTCCAAAGTTCTGTGGGAAAATGTGGAAGAAACGCTAACACTGTAATGCATTTATAGCTGAGTTTTGTTATCATCGTAACTGATGTGTTATCATTTTCTACTTTAGTATAATATAGTATGAAATCTAACTTTACACTCTTATTTCACACTTTCAGTGAGGTTTATCACTGTATTTTGTATAAAGTCAACATATGTCATTATTATCATCTACTATTTAATTTTGTTTTTTATTTATTTTTTAAATTTACATCCAAGTTAGCATACGGTGCAACAATGATTTTAGGAGTAGATGCCTTAATTCCCCTTACCCATTTAGCCCATTCCCACTTCCACAACCCCTCCAGTAACCCTCTGTTTGTTCTCCATATTTAAGAGTCTCTTATGTTTTGTCCCCCTCCCTGTTTTTATATTATTTTTGCTTCCCTTCCTTTATGTTAATCTTTTTTGTATCTTAAAGTCGTCATATGAGTGAAGTCATATATTTGTCTTTCTCTGACTGGCTAATTTCACTTAGCATAATACCTTCTAGCTCTATCCACGTAGTTGCAAATGGCAAGATGTCATTCTTTTTGATTGCTGAGTAATACTCCATTGTGTGTGTGTGTGTGTGTGTGTGTGTGTGTGTGTGTGTGTGTGTGTGTATACACCACATCTTCTTTATCCATTCATCCATTGATGGGCATTTGGGCTCTTTCCATACTTTGGCTATTGTTGATAGTGCTGCTATAAACATGGGGTGCATGTGCCCCTTAGAAACAGCATACCTATATCCCTTGTATCATCCACTATTTTAAGACCACTATGTTTACTTGTCACCATGTGGACTATTATGAGGGCTAGCTTAGATGTATATAGACAGTTATGAGGGCTAAGATTCATCTGATATAAAAATGAGAACTTTATCAATGGAGAGATGAAACCAAACTGACAAGTAGCTTCGATTCATGAACTCTGCTGAAGATGGTTGATTAATCAATGGAGAAATGAAACCAAACTATCAACCAGTTATTTTAACTCTTATGGCCGATTAGTTATGTGGCAAAGTGTTTGCAGCAAAGATGTCTATGGCAAAGAAGTTTATGGCAAAACTACTTAGAACTGGTTGGGTGATGCTGTCTTGGTAGTCTGGGCTCTGTAGTGCCTTCTGGCTGTGAGCATCTCTCCCTGATTGAAAATATAGGAAAATATAGTGCTTAGAGATATAGAATTTTTAATATATATATATTTCTTTTATACTGATGGACAATATATATATATATCTGAAACTCAAGCCAGCTTCTGCATCTGGTGCTAGACCAAGAGGCAGCAATCCATTTCAAACACTGAAATCAAAATGAGCTATATTGGGTACTTACAAGCATACTTTCAGAGTAATACAAAGAATTTTCTTTTTTTTTTTTTTAATTTTTTTTTTGACGTTTATTTATTTTTGAGACAGAGAGAGACAGAGCATGAAGGGGGGAGGGGCAGAGAGAGAAGGAGACACAGAATCGGAAGCAGGCTCCAGGCTCTGAGCCATCAGCCCAGAGCCTGACGTGGGGCTCGAACTCACGGACCGCGAGATCGTGACCTGAGCTGAATCGGACACTTAACCGACTGCGCCACCCAGGCGCCCCAAGAATTTTCAAGATAATTTAGACAATGCAATTTTTGCTTGGTATGATAACTTTAAAACCCCATGAGAGATTACTGCATTGTATACATGGTATATACCATGTATATCTTGTTTAGTTTCCTGTAGCCACCATAATATCACCTTAGAACAACAGAAATTTATTCTCTTATGTTATGGGGGCCAGAAGTCCAAAATCAAGGTGTTGACAAGGCTGTGCTCCCACTGAAGGCTCTACAGGAAAATTTTTCCTTGCCTCTTCCAGCTTTGGATGGGTCTAGATGTTTCCTAGCTTATGGCTACATAACTCCAATTTCTGTCTTTATGTGCCTTCCCTTCTTCTTGTGTGTCCCTCCTCTGTGTCTCTTAGAAGGACACTTGTCATTAGATTTAGGGCTCACCTGGAGAATCAGAATGATTTTATTTTGAGATCCTTAATTATATCTGCAAAGACTTTTTTTTTTAAATAAGTAAGATCATATTCACAGATTCTGGGGGTTAAGATATGGACATATCTTTTTGGGAGCCACCGTTCAACCTACTGTACTTCTTTACTGTAGAACTGAGAGTAAACTATATATAATATAACTTATACTATCTGGAGTTAACTATCAATTTTTCTTTATCAGAATATCTGTGCAGGCTTTAAACATGAATGGCTAAGGTAGCATTTAGCCTTGTCCTTTGTCTTGTCCATAGCTATGTTCTTTTTTCTTCTAAGATGCCTCTGCATAACTCTCTGGTGTGCCTTGTCCATTTCTACACTCCATGCTGAACTATGTATCACACTGGCTTTGTTGCTTTTTGACACTGACTAACATACAATTAAGTCTTCAGTTTCTGTTTGCTTTCACTTAAAGTTCAGCCTTAAAGAATAGGAAATTTATGCCTGAAACTTGACAACTGTTTTCGCATTACCATAGCTATTTCTGTTCTACTTGCTATCGAATCTGCATTAAATATAGGCATTCCAGTTCTATACTATTTTTTCAAATATGGCATATTTTCTTAATAATTTCTGTGAAATGTCCACTGTTATTACATGTGTTCTAGAACTTGAAACTTGCTTTGGTGAGATGAGGTAACAAACCTCCATGTAGACTACTGAATGGCTTTCTACTATTTTTCAAGAAGCTGCTTTCCTGTGTTTGTTTTCTGTATGTCATTTTCATATGTTACCCTGAGCTGCTGCTTATCTTTTGGCAACAGCATACTGTTTCACTGGGATTTTCCTACGGAATGGTTTATTGTCTATTTACTAACTATGTAGGAAGTGCCTTGAATTTACCCACCTGAACTTTTTTTGGGTAAAATTTGTACAGTATTCCCTCATACAGATTTCTTTTATCCTGATGGACAAATATTTCATAGGCATTCCAACTGGGTAACTGGATATCCTTGAAATCGTTGTGGAGGTTGAATTTTGAAGGACTGGACATAGACTAGAACCTAATTAGGTTTGAAGATCTGTTTGACATTTGTCAGAATGGTTCAAGGGTGTTAGTTCAAACAGAAAATCAACCATATGGGTACCTTTAAGTATTTTAGGTGTAGAAGTCCAAGTTTGGCCAATTTAGAAGGGCATTCACTTTGTTAGGGTTCTGGATTGTGTCACATCCGAGTTGGAAAAGCAGGTGCTCTCCCAAGCCCATCCTCATTCAGTCAAATGATTGTTGTTTTCAGTTGAAAAATCTACAAAAGAAGATGCCAGCTGATTTGCATCATTGAAATGAAAGAGCCAGGGCAGATGAATAAGAGGCTTGGAGGAGCTGTGTCCTACGTGTTTAAGAAAAAGCTGAAAGCAGAGCAGCTTAAAAAATTGAAAGCATTAAAATCAATATTTAAGAGGTTCATTTAACCATAACAAAAACACCTTAGCAACAGACTTTGTTATAGTGCTTTGCAAAGGAAGTGGGGCTCTCTGAGCTAGGATTGGCTGCTCAGTGCAGTGAACCCATGAAAAAGAACTCGATGTTCCATTGAACTGGAAGCAAATTATGTTGCCAGGGAAACCAGCCCCTCTGTGCTTCTCAGGTGAAAGGATTTTTGATCTTTAAAACAACAGAAACAGGGGTTTACATGACAAATATTATCTGCATTGCCCAAAAAGTGCAGTTATGGGGAAACAAATGTGTTATTGCTGCAATTTACCAAATAATTATAGAGGCAGCAAATTGTTGCATAGTCGTTTGGTATGTACCTTACAAGGGATGCTGGCAAAAATTCAACTGCAGATTCACTAATGTCATGAATATTTTCAGTATGATGATGGGGGTAGTGTGTCTTCAGGCTTCATGCTATTTTATAACTAATCCTGCTTAACTAGATGATATTTGGTGTTATTTTTCTGGGTACATGATCCATCCTGGGAGACTGACTGATCAAACCTTGCCTCCAATTTGAAAAGGTTTCTCTAAGCACTAAGAAACAGAGAGTTACATATGAAAAGAAGGGAATATGTGGATTCTTTTAAAATTGGGGGCTTGGATAGGATTACTAAACACATTTTTCATTTTGCTTTTGACATCTTACTACTTTTGTTGCACTGACAGCTTCACACAAGTGTGACATTGAGTATACTTATGACCAGTGAGTGAGTCACTTGTTGGGTTCAATTTCAAGAGTCAGTTTGCGTTACCCTGTGCTTGGGGAGCTGTTTGAATTATTGAGTTAAGATAAGGTTTATGGCCTTTATATTTGCTGTCTAGCAAAGAGTGTTGAATAATGAACTACATTTTTAATCAAAGATTTCCTTTTACTCGAATCCCTTATTTCCCCGCAGGCCTAACCTGATTTATTATGCTGAGTTCTCTAGGAGGAGTGTGTGTAATTTTGACTTTCTTCTGAGGGAAGATGAGCATTGACTGAGGAAACAACAAGGGAAATAACAGTTTTGACTCTTGGAAGTGCTTGAGTTTTGGGCTAGTCATTCATTTATCCATCTAGAAGCTTTATACTCCAAAATACAAAGCACTCAAGGAGCTACAAAGACCTAGTTCTCATCATTGTAATGTCTTGGTAGGTACAGATAGAAACAGGATCAACTAAAGCTGCAATAGAGCTCCAGGAGTAGTACCTGGGATGTGGCAGGCACTCAAGAAATAGTTATCAGATGAGTGGAGATACAAAGTGCAATAGAAACAAGAAATAGGAAGTGATGAATTCTACTGGGGAATCTGGAGTGTTGGTGCTTCCTCATTTCATCCAGGTCTTGCTCAAATGGGATACCTTTTTAATATCCTCTTGCTGTCCCCATCCCTATGCTGCAGATAGCTCAAATCTGTCTCTCCTTATCTCATTATACTTTTCTTCTTAGTACTTGACACTACTTGATGATATGACATACACCAATTGGATTCTTTGTCTATAACTATCCCTAGGCTGTGAGCTGTTGAGTAAAGGGATGTTGTATGGCTTGCTGCTGTATCTCCAGAGCCTTAGTGCCCAGCACATAGTATATGTTCACCATGTATTTGTTGAAAGGGTTTAGTGAATGACTGAGTGATAGATTCTGGGAATACAATTTGCCACCATGGAAAGGACTTACTTCAATATTTTATACTTTAGTCCAAAGACGTAGTCAGTGGCCTTGAGGAGATTGATGGGCTGGCAAAAATCTTCTTATTACACTTTATAAGATTGTCATTAAGAAAAAAAGTAATGTCATATAGTTAAGAGTAGAGGGGAATGGCATGCTGATATATACTATTAGGTGCTTTGCAACTACTGCCATTTTCATGTCTTGAAATCAAATAGTTTCCTGGTGTTGCAAGTTAAAGAAAATATACATTCCTGTTATGATTATGGACACTGGACTTGATTTACACTTGGTTTAGCCTCAACTGAAGATGACAAAGAGAAAAAAATCAGATTATCCTTTTTGGGTGGCACATTTTTTGGGGGGTGAAGAAATCTTGCAGACAATAGAGCTGAAGGGATGATCTTATATCTGCACATGTCGAAAATATACAGGGAGAAACCCCAGAAACAAATCTATAAATACAGAGAACAAACTGATGGTTGACACAGGGGAGGGGTGTAGAAGGATGGGCAAAATGGGTGAATGATAGTGAGAGATTCAGACTTCCAATTATGGAATGAATAAGTCACAAGGATAAAAGGCACAGCATAGTGGTATTGTAATAGCGTTGTATGGTGACAGATGGTAGCTGCACTTGTAGTGAGCATAGCACAACATATAGAGTTGTTGATTCACTAAATTGTACACCTGAAACTGATGTAACATCATCAACTATACTTCAATTAACAGAAAGCATACAAAGGCAAAATGGATCTTCTTCATGAAAAGAGGGTAAAACTTGAATTTGTCTAACATAATAGCTTTGTTTACAAACTTGCCTATTGCAAGGAAACAAAAAGAAGGAAGGCAAGGAAAGGAAGCTACACACAACTGAAGAAGTTCCAGATTTTCTGGCAAGTCTAATATTTTGAAGCAGCCCTTGGAAAAATCAGTTAGGTCACCTCTCTTTAGCATGCAAATGGATGAAATTACTCAGATCTCTTGGGATAACCTCTCCTGTTTTTCCTATTTTGGGCATCTTTTTTGGAAAATTTAAAAGCTATTCCTGAGATGGTAAAGGAAGTTTGGTTCAGTTTGAGAGAGCATTAAGCTTAGGGCCAAGCAAAGTTCCTTTGCCAGGCAAAACTCCAACTGTAAGGAAAAGCTTGGCCTCTGAACCCAGATGAAGACAGATGAAACATACCTGTTTTTTGTTTTGGTGAAAGAAAAACTCTACGTGTTGTATTGTTGCTGAATCACCCTGTCTTTATGAAGACATCTCATTCAGTTCCATACATACTATTTTAGTACTCTCTTAAGACTCCCCATTTTTATCTCTAGTCTTGCCTTGACATCCAGACTCATTTATCCAAGTGACATCCCCACTTGGGTGTCTAGTAAGCATCTCTGAACATGTCTGAGACAGACTCTTGATTCCTTCTCACCACTTGTTCCTCTGAAAGCTTTCCCAGGTTGTATAGATGACACCGTCTGGTTGCTGAGGCCAAGAACTTGGAGACATATTTGACTCTTCCATTTTCTTCACATCCTGTATCCAACCTATCAGCCATATATTTTTGCTTTGGTCTGTTTTTAAAAATATATCTATCTCCACTGTTGTCACCCAGGTACAAGTCACCATTATTCCTCTGTTGAACTACTGAGAGAGCCTCCTAACTAATCTCCCTTCATCTACCTTTGCCCCTTCTAGCCTGTTCTCCATGCAGCAGTAAAATAAACCTGTTAAACTGTAAATCTGGCTTTGTTTACACTCTGGCTCAAACCCTCTGATGGCTTTCATCATATCTAGAAATCAGATCCAAATTCTTACCATTGCATAGAGGGTCATACATGATCTGACCTAACCTCATTTCTTCCTTCTGTTCTTACTGTGTTCCTGATCACTTAGTCAGGAAGTGATGAGGAAGAAAACCTCATCATTCTCTGTGCCTAAACCTTATTTTTTCTTCATAGATTTATGGTTTGTGGGACATATTAAATAACACCCCTTCTTGTCATGTTCTGAATTTTATAAATAGGGCACAACAGACAGTAAAATGGCTGGACAAAATATCAGCCCTCTTCATGAGAAAACTGATGTCGGAACATGGCTTTAGATATTTGGCTAAGAGGTATATAGCAGTAAAGAAAACAGACTCTGTTTTCATGGAACTTATATTCTAAGATGATAGTTTTTTAAGTTTACAAGCATTATCTAACATATATAATATATATGTTTACATGTGTATATGTGTTTTATATATATCTATGTTTTATATATGTATGAAATAGGACCACAGTATGAAATTCCTTACTGCCAGAAATTCTTTGAATTTCTTAACATCAAATTTCTGAAGCACCTGACTGAATTATAGGTACAGATTTAAACTAATGTATTTTAAGAGAAATAAAAAAAGCCCACTTGTAACCATTTGTCAAGGAGGAGTTAAGTCTTTATTGGCTTCTTTTGTCAATGTGTGTGTGTGTGTGTGTGTGTGTGTGTGTGTACGTACACACAAACATACATATAATGATTAGATTTATATTTTTATTTCCCAGCTCACCATGATGGATGTTTGTTTTTGATCCAATTGCCACTGTAAAGGAAGTAGATACCTATACGAATTCCATTGCTGGAAGTCCTGTGTGGTGAAGTCCAGTGTGACTATGCCCTGTCAGTTGATCTTCCTATGAGCAGAAATGTACAGACCTCTGGGAATACTGCAGAATTAGCTTAAAGGTTGCTTCTACTTGGAAGACCTTTATATTGAAGCATGGATTATTAATCCTTTCCATGCTGACATCAGTGCATCAATGATACAGTCTTTGCCAAAGATGATCTCATGGATTTGAGGACAAAGGAAATGGCACAACATGAATTCATCCAAATCTTGAAGCATTCTTCCTTGATACAAGCCTGTCTGTCCGTTAAGGTGAAAGATGGGTGCTTTGATTCTTGGCTGCTTTGTGTCATTATTTTTTTAGGACTAGTTGCTATCAAAATGAAAAGTTGCTTAAGTAAAGATGGCTCAAATTCTATTTCAAAACCATTTCATAATTTCACCTTCTTATTTAAGTCAATTTCCATCTTCATGTTTAAATTTACCTTTGAACAGATCTTTAAAAAGTTTATTTATTTATTTTTGAGAGAGAGAGAAAGAGAGAGAGAGGGAGGGAGGGAGGAAGGGACAGAGAGAGAGGGAGAGAGAGGATCCCAAGCAGGCTCTGCGCTCTCAGTGCAGAGCCCCACATGGAGCTCTGTCTATGAACCATGAGATCATGACCTGAGCCCAAATCAAGAGTTGGTCACTTAACTGAGCCACTCAGGTGCCCCTTTAAGCAGATTTTTTTTTGGGGGGGGGGACAAATTTGGATTTATTTCAATATTTCTCAGAAAATACCCATTAATTTTTGCATGGAAATGAGAAACATAACTCTTTGTAAGCCTGCTTGTATATTCTAACCTAAGTGAAGGAAATAAATATCCAGTCCACAAGTGCATCATATGCCAACGTGTGTTTGTGTGTGCTTTTGTTCATTTTCTACCACAGAGAGCTTAGGTTCTCAGAGGGGTTTGTGACCCCCAAAAGTTATGGTCACTGTTCTAGAGAGTTTCATTCTTGCATGAAAGTCTATGGTATTGCTCACACAGCATCCATTTTTCTCCTTCTGGTAACTGTACCTGATGTCTTTGACCATATGGGAGGCCTATGACCCAACTCTAATTAAGTCAATGAACCTAACCATCCTCTGGGCCACAGGGATAAGTAAATAACCCTAGTGGTCCAGTGGCTGAATCAGAGCCAGTTCCAAGATTTATATGGAGATATTGAGGAAGGAGCAATCTTCTACTGGACTTGGAGCTATAATGATCGGAACCCAGAAGTGCTGCTGTCATTATAGGGGGAAACCCTCTCAACCTGAAAGTAAGGCCAGCACAATTGAAAATAGAGACAGGAGGTCAATAGGGACCTTGGTACTTTCTGAGCATCGAGATCTGATCTTATCTAATGTTAAATTATTAAACAACTTGTTTTTTTGCCTAAAGTTACTTGAGATACCTTTGCCACTTGAAAAAAAGAGTCAGGACCACTATGTGGTAATGCTTTCCTAATTATAAACAAACATGGAACTATAAACTATAAGCAGTAGCAAAGTAGGGAATTTTTTAGTCTTAGTAACCAAAACTTTGGCACTGAAGAGTTTTCAGACTAATATATATCATTGGTCATTATTAGCATTGTTGACAAAGGTTGAGTTTGTTGTTCTGCTTTAAATACACTTTTGCCTCCATATTACTCAGGGCCATCCTGCTAAGATAGGTCCAGGAGATCTGAATAGTCAGATGGGGAAGATATGGCAGCTACCTAGAGCAGTTGTTGGAGTAGGAGCCCTATACAGCAAGACTAACCTAAGGCAACCAATGGTGATGTCTGAGAACACCTGGATGAAAAAAAGGGGGAGGGGTACACAAGAAGATGGGGTATAAAGGAAAAAACAAAACCAAATGTCCAGTGATAAAGGGACTGAGAAAGTAATGGCATATTCTTATGTTGAACTACCTAGTATTCTTTAACAATTATATTTCAAATATTTATTTATATTTGTTGAAAGATTCGTGATATATTGCAAGAAATTTTATTTTTTTAATTTATTAAACATTTTTAGTTCTAATATAGTTAACATACAGTGTTATATTAATTTCAGGTGTACAATATAGTGATTCAACAATTCTATACATTACTCAGTGCTCATCATGATAAGTGTACTCTTAATTCTCTTCACCTATTCCACCCATCCCTCCCATCCACCCCTCTGCTGGTAACCATCAGTTTGTTCTCTATAGTTAAGAGTCTGTTTTTTGGTTTGTCTCCTTTTTCTTTGTTTGTTTCTTAAATTTTGCCTAAGATGACACACCATATGGTATTTGTCATGCTCTAATTTTTTCACTTAGCATTATACCATCTATAATTATAGCTCTATCCATGTTGTTGCAAATGGCAAAATTTCTTTCTTTTTTTATGGCTGAGTAATATTTCTCTCTCTCTCTCTCTCTCTATATATATATATATATATATATGTATATATATGTATATATACATATATATGTATATATACATATATATATACATATACATATATACATACATACATGTATATGTATATATACATATATATGTATATATACATATATATATACATATACATATATATACATACATACATGTATATGTATATATACATATATATATACACATACACACACACCACATCTTCTTTGTCCATAATCTATCAGTGGACAATTGGGCTGCTTCCATAATTTGGCTGTGGTAAAAAAAAAATGCTGCAGTAAACATAAGGATGCATATATCTTTTTGAATTACTGTTTTTGCATTCTTTGGGTAAATACTCAGCAGTAGAATTATTGGATAATATGGTAATTAATTTTTAATTTTTTGAGAAATCTCCATACTGTTTTCCACAATGGCTGCACCAGTTTGCATTCCCACTAACAGTGCTTGAAGTTTTCTTTTTCTCCACATCCATGCCAACACATGTACCTTGTATTTTTATTTTAACCATTCTGAGATATGTGAGGTGATATCTCATTTTGGTTTTGATTTGTATTTTCCTGATGATGAGTGATGTTGAGCATCTCTTTATGTATTTGTTGGCTATCTGTATGTTTTGTGTTTTTTTTTGGAGAAATGTTTTCCCTTCTGCCCACTTATTAATTCAATTATTTGGGGTTTTTTGGTTTTGAGTTGTATAAGATCTTTATGTGTTTTGGATACTAATCCTTTATACATATCATTTGCAAATACCTTCTTCCGTTTATTAGGTTGTCTTTTAGTTTTGTTGATTGTTTCTTTTGCTCTGCAGAGGCTTTTTATTTTGATGTAGTCCCAATAGTTTATTTTTGCTTTTGTTTCCCTTGCCTCAGAAGATATATCTAGAAAAATGTTGCTACAACTGATGTCAGAAGTTATTGTCTGTGTTCTCTTCAAGGATTTTATGGTTTCAGGTCTCAAATTTAGGTCTTTAATCCTTTTGAGTTTATTTTTGTGTATGGTGTAAGAAAGTGGTTCAGCTTCATTCTTTTGCATGTAGCTGACTAGTTTTCCCAGCACCATTTGGTGAAGAGACTGTCTTTTTCCTATTGCATATTCTTGTCTCCTTTGTTGAAGATTAATTGACCATACAATTGTGGAACTGTGACATTTTAAAAGAGTACTTTTCTTTAAAAAAGATTCTTTTACAAAATACACAAATATGTACAAATACTAAAACATTCTCAAAGATACCTCTGGAAATGCAAAAAAAAATGGTTATCTCAAGGGGGTGGGGTTAGAATGATTTACCTTTTTTCTTTTGCTTGTGTTCTAATTTTTCTAAAATGAATATGAATTACTTGCATAAAAAAGAGAAGCAGAAGGTAGCTCCTGGGAGAGAAAATTACTAGTATTGCAAGCATGTAGGCAAGGAATTTTTAAGTGTCAGAGGAATGTAAAGGAGAGAATAAAAAGTTATAAAAAACATTTTTCTAACTTTTGGAAGTGTTATAAAACCACAACATATGGGAAGATTCATAGAAGAAAAGACAGATCCTGGAGTGTGGTCTTAAAGGTTCAACATGACTATGGGTGATCCCTATTTTAAACTTCCTTTGTTTCCAATTCAGTTTGTTAGGTAAGTTTTTCTTCAGTAGGGATATATCTTAATTTTAACGTGGTACACATGTTCCATGAAGAGACCTACCTATTCATCTGACAGAGACGTGTTGATAATCACAAGAGGTAAACAATAGATGTTCAGAGAAGCACCATTCTCTTTCCTACCCTGTTCCCTTTTTCCTAAGACAGACTTTCATCTTCTCTCTTCAGCACATATGCAACAGCCTCCCAGTTGGTTTTTCAGATTTCAGTGTTTTTACCTCTTAAGGACATTTGCATTAATTTCTTATTGCTGTTTTAACAAATTACCATAAACTTAGTGGCTTAAAAGTACACAAATTTGTCATTCAGTTCCATGGTTTAGAAGTCTGAAATGCATGTCACTGGGATAAAATCAAGGTTTCAGTAGGACTAAGTTTTTTTTTCTGGGGGCCTAGAGGGAGATTTGTGTGTGTGTGTGTGTGTGTGCCTTTTCCAGGTTCCAGAGGCTGCCCACATTCCGTAGTTTGTGGCTCCTTTCCTCATCTTCAAAGCTAACAACAGTGGATTGAGTTTTTCTCATGCTACCATTTATATGTTTTTCTCATCTGATTCTCTCTTTCACTTTTAAGGACCCTTGTGATTATATTGGACTCATCTGCAAATGGGGGGTAATTTCCCTATTTTAAGGTCATCTGATTAGCAACCTTAATTCCACCTGCAACCTTGATGCCCCTTTGCCATGTAAACAAACATTCACAGATTTTAGGGATTAGGACAGACATCTTTGGGGGGGGGTCTATTATTCTGCCTCCCATAGATGTTATCCACACAGCTACCAGAATAAGCCATCTAGTATGCACACCTGGCCAGACATCTCTCCTGGCTAAAACCTTTTGAAGTCTCTTAATCATCCAAAGTCCTTGACTTCACATACAAGGTTTGTCACCTTCTGGCTTTACTTTTATCTCAATCTTCCATCTTCCAATTGTCTCTTGGTTTATGCTTAGGTAATACTGAACTCATAGTAATCTGCATCCCTCTCCCAACCTTGCATATACACACATTGCCATTTCACGTTCCTGTGCCTTAGCTGATGCTGGTCCCTTTGCCTTTCATTCATCTGCTTACCACACACATACTTTTCCTTTTCCCTATTTCCCTTTGCTGGCTCCTCTTCCTTTACTGATTTCTAAATGTTTGATCTATTCAGAGCTTGGTTATAATCTTCCTCTTGGTCCTCTCTCTCTTCTTAAATGATCTCATCCTTTCTCATTACTTCAAACACCTGATGATTCTCAAATTTTTATCTCCAGCACCAGACCTATCTCTAGACTTGCATATACTACTAGAAATCTTTACTTGTGTGTCCCATAGGCATTGTAGACATTTGACATTCAGGAAAGGCTTCCTCTTGATTCCCTTCACCCCTGAATAGTTGAATCCATTCATTTATTTGTTGAATGAATGTTCATTATTTTATTCAGCAATTCAGCTAGGTAACTTTTGTTGTTTACTGCATGTGCCAGACTCTTTTCTAAATTTTGATCTTTAGGACATCCTCATGAAGTAGATACTATTCTTATTTCCATTTTACAGATGAAGAAATTGAGGCCCAGAAGGGTTAAGTAGTCTGCTTTATTTACAGAACAGTGAGTGGTAGAACCTTTACTACCATTACCTGCTGTCAATTACCTGGTTAAACATCTAAACAGCCTTGTTTCCAAAAACTCTCCTCAAAGCTCCATTCTGACTTAGGAGCACCTCCTCTGTGTCCCCTCAGCCCTTTGTACTCATGTCCAGCTTTGTAATTAACATGTGTTGGTTAAATCTGTGTTTGCTCTTACCTCTCTCTGGAGAATGTACACTGACTAATTCGTCTTTGTTCCCTCAGAGCCTGGCACAGTAAGCACTGATAAAACTTTTTTGTTTGTTGAAGAAAATAAGTGCTTCTGTATTGCTTCATCATTACCACACATCTCATGTTCCTGTAGCAATGGGTTGCCTTAGAACCCTCTCCTTTTGCTGATTTTGTCCTTTGACTCAGGTCCAGCATCATCGCCCTTTATTGCAAAGGTCACAAGCCACTTCCTTATTCTGACTGCACCTGAAATTCTCCTCTGAGAGGCTATGTGTAATCACAAGTGAGGGGGCAGTTTTCCTAGTCCCATTCTTTGTAACAGGAAACTTCTATGTTCTTATTAAGTATTCATAACCTTTGCTCTGTAGGCAGTGTCAATATTTGCTTTTGTGTCAGCCCTGTTTATATATTCATTCGTGATTCCTCCCTTGGCTGTCTGCATTCCATATTGAGTACTGTCACCTGAGGTTGTCAGCTGTTTCCCTGAGCCCTGGTAGTTTTGTTGATTAGAGTTAGGGGCTTGGGCCATAGAAGAACCATTGTGTTTGGCCTCTTCCTGTTTCAACATTGTCTAACCCCAACTAGCTACTCTGCAGGTTGTTATTAGTCACATGGGGGACCCAGCAAGAGAGATTCCAGTCTGTCACCTGTGGGGCAACAGCCTCAAAGCACATGTCCCATTGGAAGTGAGATGAAACAGTCAGTACAGTGGTTAAGAGAAAATACTTCAGAGCAGACAGACCTGGTTTCAATGAACCAGGTTTCAATGAACGTCTTAGCTTCAATGAAACACTATTTTACCCAAAGCAAGTACTTCTTTGAGGTTTTTTCCTTGGTTTAAAGTGGGCCCAGGGTTCTTATGCCTAAAATAAGATGATCTGGCATGTACTTAACAGTTTATGTTCTCAAAAGAAAAGAGCACACTTAGGGCTCAACCTAGTGCTGGGGAAAGAAGTAAAGAAATGCTTCATAAATTCTTCTTGGTGGTGATGAAACTAATGTTGGAAAGAGGTGAGTGATTATTTGTTTACCATTCTTTCTGCTATTCTGGCATGCTGGGAGAAAATGACTCCTGCAAATTTTTAATTATATAGAAAATTATTAGGGTAACAAAAAATATTCTGAGTTGGGCCAGAAATTATGGGAACTATGGTAACAAACTCATTTATAGGAAGTATATCAATAAAATCAACTGGCTCTTTCATCTTTTTCTTTTTAAAAAATGCCATGTGGTTGGAACTGCATTGATCTTGGTGATAAATTATATTGATTTCTACTGCTCTGCTTTATTGCACCAAGTCAAACAATCATTCCAGAGACCCCCAAACCTCTCTTCTCCAAATTTCTTACTTTCTGACCTTGCCACTAGATGACAATCCATTCCTGCGTTTTAGCCAACGAGTGAGGGCAAACACTTTTACTTAATTGTTGTGCAATTGTTTACTACTAGGTGTCCAAGTAAGATCTGAAGGAAAACTTCATTTACATCCTCTGAACATCCTAATGCAATTATTGGAATGCAGTACAGTTAAATAGCTATGCCAGACAAATGGAAATGAATTCTCAGCTTAAGTGTTTGACTGTCACAACTTAATTATCTAGATCTAGTATTTGGTACATTTTCTGAAGTTCTTGAAAATCATGCTGTCACTTCTTCATATAGATTCAAAATCAACACATTATTAATAGGAATTTGACCTTACTTCAAAACCATGTTGACAAAAGTGATTATAAGACTACATTCTTTTAAAAAATTTTTAATGTTTATTTATTTTTGAGAGAGAGAGAGAATGCATGCACACAAGCTGGGGAGGGGAGGGAGGGAGGGAGAGAGAGAGAGAGAGAGAGAGAGAGAGAATGAATGAATGAATATGAATGAATCCGAAGCAGGCTCCATGCTGACAGCAGAGAGCCTGATGCGGGGCTTGAACCCACAAACTGCAAAATTATGACCTGACCTGAAGTCGGCTGCTCAACTGCCTGAGTCACCCAGGTGCCCCAGACCACATTCCTCATTAAGACCATAATTAATATATTTTGGTTTGGAGAAATGAAGGTTTCTCTCAAAAGTTAAATTTCAGTCAAGCAAAGCTAATACCTCTATAATGTTGTGTATGAAAGACCACTGTCCATACTGAATCAGGATGGAAGGAAAGGGGTATAAAGACATTGAAAGTGTTTTGAAATGAAATTTGAGGTGGTGGTTTTTGCATATTATGCAGTTCCTTCACATGGCTTTTTTTTTTTTTTTTTTGATGCCTTTGGTTATACCTACTACTGTGCTAAGGGTCCTGGGGAGATAAAAAAGAATATAGTGAATAAAGAAGACAGAGGGTGGTATCATTTGGTGAAGGTTATTTATTGAGATGATTAAACCAAAACACTAAGGACCCCTAATAATTTGTGGGTCTTTGAAAGTATTTGAGGGTATTTGAGACTTTTAGGCCAAGGTAATATTTGGATGCCATCATATATATTTTATGTAAAAAAACTTCTTTGACAATCTAGTTAGTGCTGTTATCTATCTTTTGCACCAAGATGTGCTGCTTGCTTCTTATGCTACTATGTTTTCTTTTCATCTATGGGATTCTTTTGTTTATGAGGGACCTAGCAAAAATATTCAGTTTTTTATTGTGCAAATGGTAATGATAATATCTACCTAATAGAAATATTA
Organism: Panthera uncia; assembly: GCF_023721935.1. Lineage (NCBI taxonomy): Eukaryota > Metazoa > Chordata > Mammalia > Carnivora > Felidae > Panthera > Panthera uncia. The sequence continues at coordinate 37,807,006 of NW_026057582.1, read as the reverse complement.
CATGTATTAAATAAGTTTGCTATATCCTAAATTCAGCTACAAGTGACAGAAAACCCCAAATTACAGTGCCTTAAATAGGTTAGAAGTTTATTTCTATCTCACCTAAACAAGGTCCACAGGTAGTTTAGTTTGGGGCCATTTTGTTGGCTTCTTGTTCATCAGGGACCCATGCTCCTTCTGTCTTCTTGTTTCACGATTCTCAGCACACCTCAAAGTTGATCTTAAGACTGATGTTAGTATCTCCTTGGCCAACCGTTAGTCATATGGCCTCATCTGCCCTTTGCGAGTGCTGAGAAATACCATCTTTATTCTGGGACTGCCATTCACCCAGTTGCTAATTGGTGGTTCTATTCCTAAGGAGGAAGGAGGAAATAGGTATTAGGAAAAAGTAGCGGTCTCTGGCATGACAGCCTAGGATAGTGCTGATGTAAGATGTTCTTCAATTGTCCCCTTTTCTTCCTTCCTCCTTTTCTCTTCCCTCAGCTTTTTATACCTGGGATGAGTCCTCCTGTGTAGGTTGGAAAGTGTTAAGCCTGAAAAGAGCTTTTTGGCAGTAAAGAGGGAATTCCTGTGGCCATTTTCAGTTAATTTGTGATTGTGGAAGAAAATCTTGGCATAGATTAGTATCAAATCATGTGTTGTGCAAAGAGTGTTCACTGTGGACACAAACTGATGTATTAGCATTTGCATTTAAGTAGCTAATTATATTCTCAGCATTTAAAATTGTGGAAAACAAACACTTTCCAGAATTACTTCAGAAACTATTTAGCACTACATAGACCCATTGTCATTAATAGATGAAAAATAAAGGATTCTTCTCCAGGATTTTTGGGAGAATATAATTATAGTTTTCCTATGCACAGTTTTCCTATGTGTTCTCTTCTCAGGAAAATTTCAAGGTTAGGCTTTATTATGGCTGTCTTTCATATTTTTGCTTTATTTTCCTCTAATGGTCTATGATGCAATGATTATATTCCTCTCACTTTTCACTTGAAGTGAATGAGTCAGAATTTCTCACTTTGAAGGTGAAGTCCTGAAAGAGTTATCTGAAAGCTCTATGAGGGCTTGTGTATGATTAGTGTTTTATCTTCAAGGAAAGGAGTTGTTTTTTCTTCATCATTGTGGATATTTCACAAGAGTGGAAAACTTGAAAATTCAAGGACTAGAGTCATGGTTCAAATTGTGTAACACCATTGTGTATACTTTATGAGGGCAGAGACTTTCTCTCCCTCAATACTGGCTAGACTATCAATAAAAGAATATTGCCTAAATGAGAAAATTGAATAAATGAATTGTCAACAATGGTGGGTGATGTGACTTAACAGCACATGTGTAGAAGATATAGGGGTTTTAGTTAACTTAGGACTCAGTAGGAGTTTAAGTTGTGTCTTCCAAAAAATTGAGATAACAGATGCTAGAAAGTAAAATAAGGTTGATCCTGCCCGAATTAATGTGCACAATGATAGTAGAATACATGCTTTTCCTGGTTGAACTTCATGGGAAACATAGTATTTAGTCTTTAGTGCCACCCAGTGAAAGACATAGAAGGCATCAAAGTATGAATTAATCATGAAATCTCAGATTGGAGTGAACTTCAGAGGATATGTATTCCAATTCCCCTTCTGATTCTTGGATACCCTCTACCATACCCCTAACAAGTGAGAATCCAGTCTCTGTACCTTCCCAGTGATGGGCAACTTAATTCAGTTTGAGGCATACCATTTCATTTTTCAGAACATTCTTTGTCTATGCTTTGGGAAAAGATGAGTGTGACCAGGAAAATAAAAGAGTGTAAAAATAATGTCTGATGAAGGCCACTTGCAAGGAGAGCACCTACCACTTTTTAGAAGAGCTGTAATTGTGAAAGAGGAATTGTTTTTGTGTTTGCTTAATAGAAGAAGTGGACCTAAGCATGGGCCAGATATTACCTCTGAAGCAGAGGACCTCAGAAGGTTTTATGGGGATGGATTTTAGGGGAATGCCAATACATTCTATGAATGGATTTACAAAATTTTGTTTGTGTATTTTTCTCTTCTGGGAGAGAATTGAAAGCCTTTATCAGTTTTGAAGGGGATTCTTAGTGCCAGAGATTGGAACCACTGTGGTGAGGCTTATAACTCTGAGTTTGTACGCTTTTTTCAAAAGTATGTATGAAAATAAAATGCCAGTTCTTTCATACAAAGGGAAAATAGACTAACTAGACATCCTATAACAATTTCTCAGCTGTACTTAAATGACTTCTCTTGTATGAAGTGGGAGTATTTAAAATCTATTACAACTCAACAATAATGGCCCTTCATGCCACATAATTTCACCTGATTTGTTTCACAGAGTAACAGCTCAGTTACTTTTCCTGGATTCAGTTTTACTTATGACCTGTGATCCTCCAGGACTTAAATTCCTGGAAGTGTGGCTTTATCTCAGCCTGAAGCTCTCTAGAACTATTCAGTGAAGAAATGAGTGATTAATATTTGGGAAATAATGTATTTTGCTTCCATGTTATGATATTCATGGGAGACTAGGTATTTTGTCTCCATCAAAATCCTGGCTGTGATCTTGAACTTGTGTTTCATTGTAGGGGCTGTAGGCACCAATGAGAGAAACAAAGCACTCTTATGATTAGCAAAATATTTATGGACAGAGTCTGAGTTGAGCCAGGACAGCAAATTACATCTGTTCCCTAAAGGGAATAGTTACTTACGGTTCAATAGGAAATGAATAAAAATTTGGAGCAAATTTATCAGGAAGATAATTTTGCTCATAAAGAGAGAACTAATAATGCCACTGAACAGGTGGTTATGAAGTTGAGAAAGAATTATTAAATGAGTCAGGCAGAAGGTTGCAGTAGCTATCATGGTGAGTCAGACCAGTTTCTCTACCTCCTCTTTAGCAAACATTCCTTTGGTGATTCTCACACTCAAATAAGCATCTAAATTTCCTTCACCCCTTTTAGACGGGAGATGTTTTGTGCAGTTGGAGTGTGCATTATTCACTCCAATGAGGGTAAAAAGATATTAGGACCTGGAATTAGGAAAAAATTAATAACCTTGAGTTAGAAGAAGGGGAAGTATGGGTGCATTCTCACGGAATATTTAGGTAGCCTTGAAGCAATTACTGAATCAACTCTTTCTCAAGGAAATACCATCTGGTTTAACCTACTTTGTGGTTGTGAATGTTCCACAGAACCAGGTGAGTTGTCAACAGCTCTTGGGCTAACATTGGTGTCCTAAGGGAAGGGGGACGGTTTTCTTTGAAAGTAGTATATGAACCATAGTAGGTGTAAAATTGGTATTTAATCTATTAAAATTATGTTTTATTCTGAATTAATTTGGGAATTTTTGATGGCTGAGGGTTTAACCCCTGGTGGATCTGTGTCATGTTAATTCATCTGACTGTGATGGGAAACAGAGGGAGGTTAGGAGTTGGAGCTAGATGGAGGCTGGAGGTGGAGGGATGCCAGAAAGGAGAGAGGAAGTTGACCAGAGCTGTAATAGGACTGCATTGCTTTGCCCTCTTGTCACTGGAGATAGGAATGGACATTCAGGGACCCTAAGGGAAGTAGGTGTTAGAAAACTGTTCACTATGCAGCAATTTGCAGGAAGATAGTATATAACCAAAGTTTCACTTCTCTGCTTGTGTCAAGTTTTAAACTTGCCCTTCAAACTTTGCCCTTGGTACAGCCTCTGTTTAGCCTACTTTCTATGTGTCTGATTACCCAGCCAGGTGTATGCAAGGATTAGTGATCTATAGTCCCCAGAAATCCGACGACAACATGGTTTGCATTTGAGGACACCTGAATCTTTTACTTCTAGGTGAGAAGGCCACTCTTCCCGGGATTGGCAGGAGAAGGTGGTGGCAATTACATTTTGTTCTAGTTTGCAAAGCTGGTTTTTTTTTCTGTAAGATTGGCTCATGTTTGTAGATATTGGCCATTCCTCCATTCAAAGGTACACTGGAGGGGTCTGTTTATTTTTTTTTTTTTTAATAACCTGGGTTAAGAACTGAGCATTGCTTTCTTTGGAGGCTAGTGTATAGAAAGAATACAGCTTGTTATCAGGAACATGATAATGAGGATAAGTACATAAATAAGGATAAAAGCACATGTCAAAGCACTCTCCTGCAGGAAGAATGGCAATTTAATAGACAGAAGCCTGACACTTCCTGTGTGCATAGTCATTACTGACAACCTGTGAGTGTGGGGAAGTACTTTGTACCATGGAGGAAGAACATCGCTAAAAGTCTATGAAAAATCCTCATGCTAATCAAATTTTTGCTGCTTTGCCTGCTCAACAGTGGCTTAGTTTTGCTTTTCTATCCATTCTGAGGCCCAACAGAATAGTGGTTCAGAGACTACTAGTGAAGAAACTTCTGATTATTAGTTATGTAGCCATCTCTCCTAGCTGTGCTCAGTATCTCTCTGTAAGAACTGTTGGAGCAGGGGCACCTGGGTGGCTCTGACTGACTCTTGATCTGGGCTTAGGTCATGATCTCACAGTTCATGGGATTGAGCCCCTTATAGGGCTCTTCACTGACAGCATGGAGCCTGCTTGGGATTCTCTCTCTCCCTCTCCCTCTGCCCCTCCCCTGCTTGCTCTCTCTCTCTCTCTCTCTCTCTCTCAAAATAAATAAATAAACATAAAAAAAAAAAACTGGCCGAGCAGATTCTGTGACTAGTTTTCTAGTCAAGCCTGCTCACTAACCTCTCAGGTTTGGCAGACCAGACAAACATTGTTGGAGTCACTGGAGGTTTGAGTGGTGGATATGAAATGAGGAAAGAAAATTCTAGGTATCTATGATTTCATACAGTGAGATGGACAGGAATAGATGAAATATGTGTGTTGTATGAAGAAGAGAATGTGTACTGGGCAGGTGAAAAAGATTCAGAGGCCATGTGAGGAAGACTAGCCTGGGAGTTGGGCCATTGGTAAAGTGGTAAAGTGGCCTTGGGCAAGTCATTAATTCTTTTCCTCAGTGGCCTCATATTTAAGAGGCTGTTGAATTCACTCTTAGGACCCCTCTGGATCTAAATATTACCCACATCCCTCCTTCTGGGCTCTAAATGTTTCAGGGGAGAATATTTGCTTCAGTAGTAGTTAGACAAAACCAAAACTGATACAACCAATACTTTTTTATTTTTTAAACACTTTTTTTTCTTTTTTCTGTGCTCCCTGATTTAGAGTGAAGGCACGTCTGAAATATATTAGATTTATGTTACCACTGCACTGATAGAGCATTTGTGTACCAGGTCAATATGTGTTATGAGAAGCCTGAAATGTGGCTTTGGGTGATCAAATGGGTTTTCTTAGTTTTCTCCATGAGTACTTCTAAAAAGCATTCCCCAAATTAGCTGTAAGAGTGATTTAAAACTTCTGGTATCTTAAATGTTTTCAAATGTTGTTTAATTGCCTTTTTTCCCGTTTCTTTTTTTTTTTCTGAAAAAAATAGTTAAGACTTCTGAAAATATACCACAGTCTTTGTAGAACTCAGTTCACCAGATTGAATTATATATAAAGCAGTTATGTGGTGCCATTAACTTAGAGGAGTACTTTAGAATTTCTGGAAACATAAGGCAGTTTTTCCTATGGATTTACTTGAGTGAGAAGGGGGCCAGCTTGGTTAATCCACCTTGGGAATAATCCTTCTTGCCCTGTGTAGTGTTCACATCTCACATTCTTTACCTGTGGACGCTGGGTACAAAGTGAAGATACCCCTAAAGAAAGACTTCTTTCCATGTGATTCATGCTAGAGCAGACAGTTTGCCCAGCTTATCTCTTTTGCTTCATCCAGGAGCTTTCGTGCTGCTGTATCTCACTTCTTTTTATCCAGTCCAGACCTCCTTCCAGACCATCTGCTCACAGAGCCAAATGCTACTGGGAATGTCTACTCACGTCTCATGAGTCCCTCAAGTACCACATGCATCCACATTGCTATCTTTCTCTGTCAGCTGGTCCCTTGCATGTGTTTCCTGTCTTTGCGAGTGGTAACAGCTTCCATCTGCCACTTAGGCTCCAACTCACTCCCCGTTTCTGATTGGCTACCAAACCTTGGAGGTTTCAACCTCCTATCTGATGGAACTGCCTTTTCCACCCTATTTGAATTGCTATTGCCATCCTTCAGGCTCTCCTTTGGATCAATGTAATGATTTTTAAATTGGCTGTATAGGCAGAATAATGCTCACCCCTCCCCAAGAGGTTCATATCCTAATCTGCAGAACCTGTGAATGTGTTAGGTTCCATGACAAAGGGTAATTAAGGTTGCTAATCAACTGACCTTATAAAATACGGAGAGTAGCCTGGGTAATGCAGGTGGGACCAATATAATCACAAAAGTCCACACAAATAGAAGAGGGAAGCAGAAGTGGAGCTCAGAGTGGTGTGCCTGGAGGTCTTGATCTGCCCTTGCTGGCTCTGATGGGGAAAGAAAGGGCCATCCACCAAGGAATCCAAGCTGCTTCTAGAAGCAGAAGAAGACAAGGTAGCGAATTCTCCCCTAGAGCCTCCAGAAAGGAAGGCAGCTCTGTTGACACCTTGATCTTGGCCCAGAGAGACCCTTTTTGGACTTTTGACCTACAGAACTGGAAGATAACAAATCTGTGATTTAAGTCACTAAGTTTGCAATAACTTGTTAAAGCAGCAATAGGAAGGAAACTAATACCCTGACCTTCCCACTTCTCTTTTGCCCCCATTCTCAGTCTACTTGCAGAGCTGATGTTACTCCCTGGTCTTTAGAACTGTTTGATGGTCCCGCCACCTCTGCATTGTCTTTGTTTACTCAGTGTCTCAACACTTGGTACATAGGAGGCAATGAGTCAGTGTTTAATGAATAAATGCAAACAGCCCATTTTCAGCATTGTGGTACAATTCATGATTTTCAATTTGAGGAGATAAAACTAAGGTAATCAACTGATTTTTAGTTTTATACATCCCTTTCTGGGAACAGGATGAAGCAAACATATATGCTGTCTTTTCTTTTTTAAGCTTCTATTGGTTTTAAGTTACATTATAGCATTTTGTTATGACCAATTTGGTGAATTAAAAAAATATATCCCGCGAGGACCACTGTTATTATTTTGATGTGTGACTTCCTAGTTATTTCTACATCTGCATCTATATTTTTTAAAAAGGATATTTCACATATTTTGAAACTTTTGACTTAGTGTAGTCTGAACATTTTTCTTGCAGCCCTTTTAATGGATGCACAGAATTCCTTTGTGTGGCTGCTTTAAACTTCATTTAACACCTTTCACATGTTATTGAACTTTTGTTTCCAATTCTTCTCTATTATGAACAGCACTGCAACTAATATCTTTTCAGTATCATCATGCATACCTATGATTATTTCCTTGGTAAATTCTTAGAATGTAATACCTGGGTCAGAGACTCTGCAATTTTTATGGTGTTTGATACGTACCACAAAACTGCCCTCCAGGAAAATCACACCAGTTTGCGCTGCCACCAGCGGTGTTCTTTCATCCAGTTGACCTTCATGCTCTTGACATCTTCTGGATATATGGCAGGGCTAGAGAGCATGACATCAAAGGTGACAAGAGGATCGTTTTACAGTGAAGGTGGGCACTGCTTTAACCAGTTGAACACAGACTGGGTGCTGTGGTCACTAGCCAGCATACCCAGCTCCTTTCTAACTGAGACATCCTCCTGTCCTCTCTCCAGAGGATTGGTACCATTGCTACTCAGAAAAGTGTGTGGGTTGGCCTCCCCTTTCCCAGCACCTCAGCTGCCAGAAACCAAGGGTGGAATCATGGCCCCCACCTGTTTTTATAGACTTCTGGTCTCTGGCAGGAGTCTGTAAAGGAAACTTGGTATGGAGGAAACACAGACCCTCTTATCTCCCTGAGCTCCCCTGTCTCATTTTTACTCCAGACCTTATTTACTCATGAACTTGAGCTACTATGACTCATGTACACAGTTGCCGCATGTTATGCAGTATGGAAGTCTCCTTATGTGGTGAAGTGTGAGTCCCATAAATGTCTGCTGAGTGGACCAGCGTGACATCTCTGCTCACTCAATATGAACGACCAAAGCCTACCAAGCCCAGACTTCCAAGCCCAGGCAGTTTCGACATGGTTGGTAGTTGGCATTGGCTGTGGTTGTCTCTGGAAACACTGACCTGGCATGTACAGAAGCATTAATAAAATATCAAGTTTATTAGTTGCATTCTCTTTTTTGGTGGAATAGTTTTTACCCTGTGAGTGTAGGGAAGCAAGTCTAGTTGCTATGGCAACACAAAGCTTTCAGCCACTTGTTTGTTATATTCCTTTTTTGGTTTATGGAGTGGTCTGTGGAGCCTCTTGAAAGATGTGCTGCTTAGTGTTTGACAGTTAAATCAACATGCTGCCTGACAGAGATGAGAGCTGGGTGAAGGCAAAGGGACAGGCCACAAAGCTCCTTTCTCATTGTTTGCTTTCACAAAGATTCTGGCTTTGGAAAGAGGGCACCTGGATCTGGAGCAAGGACTATCACTCCGTGTCTCTAAAATTACAAAGGAAAATCATTGACAGTTGGAACCACCAAACTTGTCTTTTTCATCCTGTTTTCCCACCTTTCCACCCCCGTCCCTAGATGTGGGAACATATAATGAAGTTATTTTCTCTTGAAAATCTAAGGTGTAAAAACTACTCTAACCAGCCCGTGGACCCTGAAACAAAGGAGGTGTTGGGAAAAACAAAACAAAGTTGGCCTTTTCAAGGTAGGAAGTCCCACCGTTGCCTTCTTGCCTGTGCTCTGAGGAAAGTGTGTGCTTACTGTGTGGTCCTTTCCCAGCGAAAACTCTGGTTGTGTGTGGGAATCTGCAGTTCCTTAGACTCTGGGGACCTGGACCTGTTTTTTGTGGGTTGGTTCAGTGTGGACAGTGAGATTTAGGTTATCAGACATTTCTAGGATTGCCTACATGGCCAATCATTTGAACATTAGAAAAAACTATTTTCTTTCTTTTTTTTTTCAATATATGAAGTTTATTGTCAAATTGGTTTCCATATGACACCCAGTGCTCATCCCAAAAGGTGCCCTCCTCAGTACCCATCACCCACCCTTCCCTCCCTCCCACCCCCATCAACCCTCAGTTTGTTCTCAGTTTTTAAGAGTCTCTTATGATTTGGCTCTCATTTTCAATTTGAGGTAAAAGTAAATTTCTATAGCAGAAAAATTATAAAGATACAAAATAAGGAGAAAATTTTAAAAATCACCTGTATTTCATTCTCACAACCCTCAAATTAACATTTTGGTGCACATTTTATATGTGTGTATGTATGTGTGCAAGTGCATATATATGTACATGTGTGTCCATATATGTGCATGCATTCATATATGTGCATCGCTGTTATTTTTTGTAGAAACATGGTATTTTGCTGCATATACTTTGCCTGTATAAACTTTTCATTCAACTACGTATCATGAGGTATTTCCATGCCTATAATAACTCTAATGATTGCATAATCTTTTAAAAAATTCACATAGATATATTTTGGTCTGATTCAACCCTTCTTTCAATGTTTGATATTTAGGTAGTTTCTGATTTTCTATTTCTTCAAACAATTCTGAGCTTCCCTTCTCTATGTCTATATTTACCTCTATGTAAATATCTTTAAAAAGTACCCCAAAAATCAGCAAGTGCTCATTAAATATTAGTTATCTAAAATCTTTTTTCAAACTGGAGAATCAGTGTGAGAAAAACCCTCTAATGACTGAAAACATGGAACACTTTATGAACATTTCAATCCTAAAGCTGCCATGTTGCTACAGAATTGAGGCATGGTTATGCAAAGGAAACTACAGGAAGAGGTCTGGTTTGGGACTACACTGGTGGGTAAAATGTACTGTAGAATGCATCAAGCTGCATTGCACCAGGTACCAAGGAGATGACCCTGCAGCAGGGGATGCAGCATAGTGTACAGAGATTGGCTTGGGACTGAGGCAAGCTCAGTGTTCCTGATTCTCCCACTAATTTGCTTGAACAACCTTGCACAAGTTCTGTTTCCTCATCTGTAAAGTGATAGAATTGTTCTGATTGACCTCTGAGGTTTCTTTCCGATCTAAAACTCAGTGGCTTGAAGCCAACTCTGCTCTGTTTAATTCATCTGTGATAAGCAGAATGGACCTTTAATATACCTACTAGAGTTTAAAACTGTGTAGCCTAGGCAAATTACAACAGTTTACCTGTAGTGAACCCTAACACTGTTTAGTGAAAGAAGACTTTCGCTTGCCCACCATCCATTCCTTCTTTCCTCTTAATTTTGCCTGAGGGAGTCACCACTACCCATTGCAGATAGTTTGGGTGGTACTTTGTATTAAGTAGCTCCCCCAGCTAAGAGGTCTGTGTGTCCCACCAGCAGATACTCAGAGCCCCACAATAATCAAAGCTTATTTGCATTGATAGCAGTTCCCTATCCTGTCCTGTCCACATGCCCAAACTGCTCTCACTGTTTTTCCATGTTATTGTTCCCTTTTCTTTCTAATCTGTGGACTTTGGATATCTTTTCATCAAAGTCTGGTTTACTTTTTAGCCACAATAGGATTCTGTTGTTGATAGGGAAAACCCTACCCCTTCATTGCTGGTGCTGGCCTTGTCCTAGTTCTCCAGTTGACCAGGGCTTTGTGACCAGCAGGCAGATCACTCCCATCTCACTAAGCTTGTGTGTCATGATCTGTGTCATTGATGGTAATGAAACCAATCTAGTGAGGTTGTTGGTGGAGGTGGGGGGGTCAAGGTGGACCTGACCACGTGATACTGTAAGGGTAGGGTTGGCACACATTAGAAGCGTGATGAATGTTAGTTTCCCTTCAACAAGGAGTTTCATTAGGAAGGTTCTTGGACTGTGAATTTGAAACCTTCACTCGAATATGTCACATATGGGGTGCCTGGGTGGCTCAGTCGGTTGAGCGTCCGACTTCGGCTCAGGTCATGATCTCACTGTCCGTGAGTTCGAGCCCCGCGTCGGGCTCTGTGCTGACAGCTTGGAGCCTGGAGCCCGTTTCGGATTCCGTGTCTCCCTCTCTCTCTGCCCCTCCCCTGTTCATGCTCTGTCTCTCTGTCTCAAAAATAAATAAACGTTAAAAAATAATTTGAATATGTCACATATGGACCCTAAATCAATAGACTTAGAAAGATGTTTCTGATAATAATTGTGCTTAGTTTGTTCTTAATCTTTCTTCATATCATGGTGAGCACATAGTAGGTGCTTTCTAAATACAAAATCTTTTGAATGGCTTTTAAAAACCCTCAACAATGACGTAGGAGAACATTTGTTATACACGTTCTTAGTATTACACTTTTCATAATTGCTACTGTTTTAATAAATTGAGCAAAGGGCACAAATATTCTGGCCCTTTGACCAGAGCTTAGAAATATTGTCACTGGAAGAGCCTTTATTTAACTATATTGCTTTAATGGAATTTGAGATGTGCAGGAACGTTTTAATTATCAGAATCTTCTTTAGAGAAAGCCTCCGAGATTTGAGACAAGTTTACATATTATTATATGAATCACAGTTTGCTTTAAGAGCTTATCTAAATCCCATGTGTTTGAGGGGAAAAGGGAACTCGGAATGAATCCATCTAATTTTCAGCTTTTTTCCTAGGAGAGATTCGTGATTGAAAGTCAGAATGGGGTTATGTGCTGCCTTTTTTCATGGTTTCTGGTGGAAGTTATAGGGTTTCCATAGTAATGCGCAAGGACTCCTCATTTCCTGCCATGATTTCCTAGCAAACAGAAGAGCACTGGTAACTATGGTTTAGTGTAAGTGACAAAGTTGACAGCAGATCATGCTAAATTTGTTCTGGCTGTTCAGGGATGGGTAGGGTAGAGCACCGTACTGTTAACCAAAGGTGACGACTCCCAGCTTCACAAGGCAAATAACATGTTTCCTGATCGTCCAGTGGCAATGGCAGAGAACACTTGGCGTTTTGACTAGGGGTGAGGCAGGTGCGGTCCTGCCATATTGCCCCTGAGTTCCACTAAAGAGTTTGCATTTGAAGAAATACTGATGTTGCTACAGCTCTATCTTCTCCTCCTCACCTCCCTCCCTCCCTCTCACTTGTTTTCTCCCCCTACCCCACTTGTCCTGTGGCCATCCCCTCTGCTCCCTGCTCCATCTCTTCCCTTTCTGTACTCTTACAGCCACAGTTTCAGCTGTTCAGAAGGCAGAGGATAGTGGCACAGGATGGTGGCTCAGTATCCTGGGGAGTGGGGTCATACGTCTGGCCACCGTCCCTGGCATCTTTCTGTTACCCTCAGGCTGCTGGGCCTGGCATGTTCCCTTCCTGTGACAATTCAGCCTGTTTTCAGGTTTCCTAAAAATAGCAGCATTCTACCTCATGTCACAAGGTGTACCTGCACATCCTTGTTTTGTTAAATCTGAACAAAGTGTTCCCATTGGTGAATTTAGAGGCACTAAAAAAGCCTCCTCAGCAGCTGTCCGGCCGAAGTATGCGTTTGTCTTATAGACAACAAAGCCAGCAGAAACAACAGAAAGAAACAGACAAGAAAGCCAACAGAGTGAGCTAGGAACAATGCTATCACCCACCTTGCTGCTGATTTGGTGGGACTTCCCAGTGGGCCATGATGTCTCTGTGATTCCATTTGCAAGAGCTTCAAAGTTTGCATTTGCTTTAGACTCATGTTGTTTTGAAATAGTATTCCATCATGATTTTCAAAGTTGGTTATCATTCAAAATCACCGGAGCAAGCACAGTGTTAATGGCAACCATATCTGGCAGTTTGTAGCTTTTTTCTCTGCTTACTTAACAGAGTGAAGTGATTTAATAAGTTCTAGAAAAGTCAACGTGATCCTTTGTCTCAGAAGACTAATTTCCTTACCTTGCCATTCATGAAGGGAAGTCCCCTGAAAGTAAGAGACTTGAGAGCTGTAAGACTTACTTAGCTTTTAGATGTTATTTAAATGTTGTCAACTCCTACCTGTGTTCTACCTCTCTTGCTCTTTTGGTTAAAATCACTGAAGCATATTCTGAGAAAGCTGTTGATGACCTCAGGGCCAGTCAAGGTAATTATCTTGGCACACACCTACTTTAGATGGTCAGGAAGCCCTCTTCTGCCTTTCCACGCAGACCTGGTGAATATTGGGAGTTCCCAGTAGGAGTATGGTTTCAAAGGCATAAGTGGAAATTCATATTTGGTACCAGACTCCCCAGATGTGAGGTGGCTTTTGGCTTTTTAGTCCAGAGAACTGGAGGAAAAAAGGGAGAATGGAAACTCCTCCTTGCTGCAACAGTGGGAAACTCCAGAGTCATGTTTATGGGCAAGCTTAGAATCCATTCACTCACATAACTCCATCCATCACCTGCTTGCACAGGTGGTGGGGGGGGGGTGGAGGTTAAGCCTGACATATGAGTGTCCTGCCTTGGAGGATGTTGTGCTGCAGTGAGGAACACCCACTCATATTTTCATCTGATGCCTCTTTGGAGCTGCTTCCTCTCTTCTCTCTCTCTCTCTCTCTTTCTCTGTCTCTCTCCCTTCCTCATCCCTCCCTCCCTCCCTCCCTCCCTCCCTCCCTCTCTGTCTCTTACACACACACACACACACACACACACACACGGTATTACAGGGAGGAAACTTGAAGGGTGGAGATCACACACATTTAGCCTGTAAGCTTAGTATCCAAAGTTAAAGAAACTTTTAAGAAGTAAGATGCTTAAACAGGGTAGAACTGCTACAGACTCTCTCTTCACACATTTTCCTCTCACCCCCTTCCCTGGTGTTTAGTGAATGGTACTCTACCCAAGCACCATGACAGATGCTTTATGAGACTGGGGATGAGGCAGGGTAGAGAGTGCAGGCCTTACTTTCAAGTTCTTTACGATGTGGAAATGCTTTAGCTATAAAAGGCTGCTTAGCTTGCCCGGTATTAAATGGTCATCACGTAGGTGGTGTGGAAATGCTATACAGTTCATCTTCATAGTTGGCTGGAAGGAGACATGTAAGAGGGGACTTGGAGTAGGAAGGCATTCTTAGGAAGAAGTTGGGTTATAGGGTCAGAGGCCTGGTAGTGGACAAGACCATTCTGCCCAGAGGAAGTGAGTTAAGGATGCTAATTTTGTTGAACTATGAGTTTCCCTTGGGGATACAGTGGGATAAACTTGGGAAGTTTGCTTGCAGTTGGACCACATATAGTTTAAAGAGGAATTTAGGCTTTATCTTGTAGCACAGGAGCTACCGTTAACACAAGTTGAGTGAGAGCAACATGGTACAAATAGTCCTTGGTGAGGATGAATCTGGTGTAGTGTTAAGGATGAATTAGGGGACCGTGAGAGCATGGAAACAGAATCTAAAGACACTTTGTAGTAGTTCGTAAGAGATACATAAAATACACAAACTGAGGGGCCTTGGTGCTTCGCAACTTGGCTGCAGAAGCCTGCAAGGACTTCAGTCATTTTCTCCTCTGATTGTCAGTCTGTTTTAGGGTCGGGAACAGATGCATGTTTATTCAGTAAGACAGCTAATAATTCTCTCATGTACATGTGTGGTTCAAGGGAAGACACCTGTACTAGTCCCTTAGGGCTGCCATAACAAGTACCACACCTGAGATGGCTTCAACAATGGAAATGTATTTTTATAGAGTTCTGGAGAATAGAAGTCCCTGAGCAAGATGTCCACAGGGTTGTTTTCATTCTGAAGCTTCTGTCCTTGGCTTTTAGATGACCATCTTCTCCCCTTGTCTTCACATGGTCTTTTCTTTGTGCACACACATGCCTGTGTTTGGATCTCCTCCTCTCACAAAGACATTGACTAGGTGGTTAGGGCCCAGCCACAAGACATCATTTGAACTTAATTACCTCTTTAAAGACCTTATCTCCAAACATGGTCACAGTCTGAGGTACTGGGGGTTAGGAATTCAACATGAATTTTGGGGGAACACAATTCAATCTATAATAGCACCTATGGACGAAAAAGATGAGGAGCAGCAGGAAGACCAAGGCCAAGCATCTTCCCTGACCCCTTATCCAGGCTCTTGCTCTCTGTTCCTTGTGCTAAAATGGACATCTCCAAACAGAAGTTTCCCGAGCCAGCTTTCTGTCATCCTTTTCTAGGACAATGTAGGCTGATGTCATCTGGGGGATTTTCAACTCCCAATTTTAGGATTAGCAGCCTTTCTCCTTTTTTTGTTTTCATTTTAACTTCTCTGGCAATGCTAGTTTCTTACCACATTTATTCCAGTCGTCTGTTTATGTGCATGATAATTTTTTATAACGATGGGAGGGAATCTCTGAAGAGAATTGGAATATATAAAATAAACAGATGCATTAAGGTACAGCTACAGAGTTTTCATAAATGTCCGCCTTTCAGGACTAATACTTGTTTCTGACTTCTCTCACCTCTACCTCTGAGATGACCTTCTCTTTATTTCTAGTGTTCTCTGTTCCCATCAGCTGGCTGAGGCTGAGGCCTCAGGTCCCTATGTCCTCGCTTCTAAATTCTCATTCTACTTGGGACCTTGGGCCCAAACTGCTTTTTTTCATAGTCACCTGAGCCCCTGCTGACAGTGTTTATTTCATTCTAGCCTGAAAAAACCCATAATGAGTGGAATGATTAGAACTGGGGGCTCCAGACAGACTACCAGGGTCAAATCCTGGCTCTGACACTTTGTCCTCTGCAACTTTGGATACGTTACTCTCCAAACATCAGTTTTTTTCTCATGTGTTAAGTGAGGATAATAATAGTTCCAACCTCAGAGGACTGTGAGATTTAAATGAGTGTAAAGTGCCTGGCACATAGTAAATGCCATGTGAGTGTAAACTGTAATAATTATTATTTTGCTTGCCTTTGTTCTGAGTAGCTTCCTTGGAGATTCAGATCTTGTTTGGCTCTTTCTACATTTCCCCCCTACCAGGCTTCCCTTTTGTAACCCAGGCAGGGGTGGGCAGGCTTCCCTGGAATCCTCCTCAGACCAGCTGTCCGTTTATTAGAATGATAAGCAGAAGTAGTTGACAAGGTCTATAAATTGTGCTTGTCTTGGGGGCAGTTCTGCTGGCACCGTCCCAAACAGGCTCTGCTTGAGCCTTTGCCTTCTGCTCAGGCCAGGAGAGCAGTTCCCTATGTAGCCAATCATGAGCCCTTGGAGTTTCCACAAAAAGGTGGTGCTGCTCAGGCCATAGCAGAGACATTTGCCCTTTTCCTTTGCAGTAGTATCACCTTTTTAAACCCAGCAGACTTTTATGATCGAAGGAAAAGTTTGGAATGGTCTGTCACAATGGGGAGAGGTAGCTCTTCTTCTCATCTTAGTTGGGGTCTGCAGGACACACATCTCTGTTGGTGTTGAAGGTAAGGTTCAATGCCTTTTTCAGTTTGAACAGGCTTCTGCATGATCACAGTCCTGGTATGCAAACACCAGCTCCTCTTCTTCTTGGGCAGGCTTCTGCTGGGGACCTTGTAAGTCAGTAAGTGGCCCCTAGTGGACCCCTAGTGAGACACTCCATAATCACAGGGTCCTTAAGAGCTCCGAGATTCATAGCTTTACCATCAAGGCACAAACTCATGTACAAATGAGTACTAATTCAGGTATACACCAGTGTCTTCACTCTTGAGATTACTCTTTGCCTTGGGCAAAGGGTGACCGTTTTAATCTTTGAATTCTGCATTCTTAACCTTGTTCTTCCCTGAAATCCGAGATTGATTTTGTAATCCCTAGTGACTTTGTGATAAGTTCTTTATCTTTCTTCCTTCCGCCAACATGCTCCTGCTTCCACAGGGTAGAGCCTCCTGCTCAGCACTTCTTGCTGTATCCTCTCTTGCTCAGCCTGTGGCTTCCATCTTAACTAGTTAAACAGAATCTCCCTTTATTTCTTCTTAGCTCTGTGGCTCATTTAATGCCTCCTTCCCAGTCTCCAGCTCTCCCCCAAGAGGAGGGCCCCATTACCAAGGCTACAAATGTGCCCCTTTCCCCACAGCAAGTGCTAATGCATCTATCTCAGTGAGGTGTAGGGCAGGCCCTTAATTTCTAGTCAGGACAACTGAAATGATTTATCTTAAAGATGATATCTAAATACAAGTCAACAAGCCTTTCAGAAAATATCTGGAGCCAAATGAAATTCATCCAAGGGCAGAAGAGTTTCCTTGCCTTTGCCAAGCAAGGTTTCTTTGGCCATATGTACAAAAATATTACTCATCAATCAAACTAATTTATTTACCAATGTTAAAGATGTTCAAAAAATTGGCCGGAGCACACTACCTTCCTGTAGTTTGACAAGGCATATTATATAAATTACACATTTCAGATATTGGTCTTATTTTTATTTTAGAACTGTTAATAAGATAAAGTATTGCTTATAGAAAATGGGCTGTTTTAAAAGCAAGTTATTGGAATGTTTCTTGCTAAGTCACTCAACCTCCTTTAAAATTTTTTCTCATTTTACAACAATTGATCTTTATATCCCCTTCTTCAAGTCTCATTTTGTGTAAAATACATTTTCCATGAGTGAAGCCTTCCTTGAAAATCTTTATTAAACTTCCTGGGGTTCAGAATCCAATGCAGTCATGAGTGGGTGCTCAGTAAACAGGTTGGTTTTACGTGTGGGAGAACAGGCTGTATTCAATCTTTACTCTCTTCAGTGGTGATCTCAGTGGTGTTATCAAAATGGGACTCCACTAGGTTTAAATAATGAAAGTTCAGCTGGGAGAGATGTTAGATAAGCTGAGAGATAAATTTCCTCTTCTGTTTTTGTACTCACAGCAGGATTCTGAAACAGAATCTCTGTGGGAGTTTAGGTAGTTGCAATCTTATCAAAGATATGTACAGAATATTTTTTTGGTTTTGAATTGATATTTCAGTGAATGCTTTCTTAAACCTGGGATGGGAGTTTAAAGGAGAAAAATAGGAGAGAATGTCTTGAGATGTTTTAATGCATTCTGAGAAGTTTTGGTTTGATTTGCTTATATTCCAGGATATTGTGGGACTAAAGTTTTTTTCTATATATTTGCATAATGCTTATAGTTTATCCTCCTTACAAGTCTACCAAATATAAATTGGTTCAAAATCAGAACATTCTCAGGTAATGTTTTCTGTTGATGGGTCCTGCATATTACTGTTCAGACATTGTGTAGAGCTGAAGGAAATGACAATTTGTATTGAAAAATAAATCAGAGGCATCAAAGGACAATTTTTTAAAAGCTTCATTTCTGTTGTTTTTCAAAACCAAAAGTTGTATAGGGCCATGTCACATTCTGTGGGGAGGAGGGCAACAAGTAAAATTGCAGGGTTACAATTATATGTTTTGAGGAATGGTTGGAGAAACTTAGAATTCATTAGGTTAGAGTAAAAGTTTGGGAGGCCTAAGTGCTGTCTTCAGCATTGGCAGGGTTGATACTGGCTTTCTCTGTGAATAAGAATGTCTACCTAGAAGATATGAACAAAGAAGGAATGGGTTTCTTGGCCAAGTAGTGAGCTTCCTGGCCATCAGCAGTGTTCAAGCAGATGCTGATGGCTGTCAATCAGAGTTGGTATATACTGGATTCCTTCCCTGAGTGAGATGTAGGAGGTTCTTGGTGGGAAGAAGGGCACTACTGCAAAGATGCTGTGATTCTGTAAGAGGATTTCAAGGAGAAGCAGCAGAGAGAGGTGAAATAAGAACTGTCAGAACGCACAGGAAATCCCGAGCTCTGGTCTGGTCTCAGCTCTGCCACCATATTGTTGGGTGTTTGGAGTGGATCTCTTGGCCTGTTTGGAATTTAGCCTTTATTTTTGTAACATGAAGGGTTGAATCAGTGCCCTCCAGGGTTATTTCTAAATCAACAGTTTTAAGATAATAATTTTTGCAGCCTGCACATTTGCTAGGATTCTGCAGGCCCTGAAACACTGATGGGCCTAAAGCATAAAACGAGAGCAGCTTGTTGGAGCTAATAGGATATACCATGCACAGGATTCGTTTTTGTAAGCAGTCTTCCAGAGACTAACCTCATTCCATACTCTAATTCAGTTATCGTTTATATGCAATGAACCCACCAGTAATTTAAGATAAAACATAATCTTGGAGGTTACACTTTTTAATTTAATTAAGTTAGCATGCATTATGGATCTATTATGAGTAGGCATCAGGAATATAAAGATGAATAAGCAGACACCATCTCTAGTTTCAGTAAATTTACAGTCTAGGGGGAAATCACAGCTAGACTAAACAAATAATGATGTTAGACATGAGTTAGATATCAAGATCAAGCACTGCGCCAAGTGCACAGTTATATAGCCTGTCTGGTGAGAAAGGGATAGGCTTTGCAGAAGAGTTGTCTTTCCAGTGGGTCCTTAAGACGAGCAGGACTTTGCCTTTTGGAAAAGGTCATTCCAGGGAGAGGGATTACCTGGAGGAAACATGCAGAGGTTTGAAAATACATGCAAGTTTAGAGAATAGTGAATATCTATCTGGTAAAGCCAAGCATGGTGTATCTGGGAGGTGTGCTTGATAAGCCAGACTAAAATGGTGGTTTGGGGCTGAGTTGGAAAGGGTCTCGAATGTTATGGTAATAGTTTGAACTTTAATCTTGAGGTGGTGGAGAGTCCTAGAATCTTTTATGCATGACTGTAGGTCTGTGGTTTATATGGCTGACCCTGTTATGGGGTAGTAGACTAAAAAGGTGGTTTGGGGCTGAGTTGGAAGGGGTCTCAAACGTTATGGTAATAGTTTGAACTTTAATCCTGAGGTGGTAGAGAGTCCTAGAATCTTTTATGCATGATTGTAGGTCTGTGGTTTATATGGCTAACCCTGTTATGGGGTAGTAGAATGGGTTGGTGTTGGCGGGGAGGAGGGATCTGGCAGTGTCCAGCCTAGGTGTGTGCATGTGTGTGTAATAATCAGTGTTCAGCTATGTTCATCAAATGACCTCAGTCTGAACCACACTATCCTGTAAGTTTATTAAAGTAACTTAGTCCAGCTAAGTCCTCTTCACCAGAGACCCAAATTATATTTTTAAGAAATTAAACAGTTGAAATTTTGAACTAGGCTTAAAAAAAAAAAAAAACAAGGAAGGAAGGAGGGAGGGAAGGAGAAGGAAAATAGATTCAATTTGGAATCTTTGTAGAGGTTCTGCCTAGTAAGAGTCTGACTCAAGCACTACATTAAGAATAGAATGGTGAGGACTTTAGAGGTTTCAGAAGACTTTTGAAAAGGATACTGAGTTAAATACTAGGCTTGATAATTTTGGGAATTCCTACAGGACATCCTGGAAGAGAGATATGTGTCAGATTAGAGTTTCAGCTTATAGGCACATACTTGGTAACCCTCAGTGACGGCTGCAGCCATGAGAATACACAAGATATCTGAAGGAATGCTTTTAAAGTAGGGATGGGACCCAAACACAGAATCTTAAAGAATAAAAGACTCTGAGAGGTGAGCAGAGAAGTGGAACTCCGAGAGAGTAGGTAAAGTGATAAGAAGAGAATCCTAAATCAAAATTCTAGTGATGATTTAGGCATGTAGAAAGAAAAGTTGAAGAATAAAGATGTGTGATGTGGGTTCTAACTCTGCCCAGAGGTCTGGGTATTCTGATTTTTAATGACCATTCTGAGATCTGAGCAAGAGTGTCCTTGGGAGAAGGTACTTAAGTAATTTACCTCATGGTGGGGGTGGAAATAGACTTCAGGAAAACCCCATTTTGCATGTTCTTTTTTCATTGCTCAGCAGGCAACCCTTTGACCTATAATTTCATTTTAAGTGGAGCCACACCAAATAGAAGATTGACTATATTCCTTTTTTTTAAAGTTTATTTCACTTGAGGTGGGGGGAGGGGCAGAGAGAGAAGGAGAGAGAATCTCAAGCAGGCTCTGTGCTGTTAACACAGAGCCCAACGTGGGGTTCGATCTCACAAACTGTGAGATCATGACCGGAGCTGAAATCAAGAGTCGGTCGCTCCACCAACTGAGCTACCCAAGATTGATTGTTGTTCTATAGATACAAAGTTGGTTCTAGTTCCTGGGCTGGGAATAACCATTATAATAAAAAAAAAATTGGTGTCCTGATATATCACATATCTTATTGACAGAAAATCACATAGATGTCACACAGTCCTGCCCTCAGGACCTCACATCATCCTGGGTTATAGAGTTAGGTAGTATAGCGCTGGATCTGAACCTCCTAACTCAGGGCCAAAAGTTTTTTTTTTTTTTTTTGCTTCTACTCTGCCTTCCTGCATTTTGCCTCTGGCTGATTTAATTACAGTGAACTGGTCTTCAAGATTCTGAGCATCTTGTGGTAAATGTGAAATATCATATTCTTAAACCCTGGAGTAGCATTTGGACTGTGGTGGTCTCACTTGGATGTACCAATAATTGAAGCTCAGCTTGAACCCATCACCTTACCTCTTTTCATGTTTCACAGCATCAGATGATCGTCAGTAATGCATGAAAGAAATTTTATCTCCCTGCGACTCCGATCTGGTTAGGGTAGCTCTTACGGTGAGCAAGTGACTGGTAGAGAGACCGGTATCTCAAGAGGCACAATTTTCTGGTAATAGTGATCAGCACATAGCATGCTATGAAATCAGAGCTTTGTTCCCCAAGACTTTGCAACATGGTGCCTGCAAAGCAGTGGAATAAAAGCACTATCTTCTGTGCCTCAAAGCCCCACTTTTACAGTCCTTGTTTGCTTTGCTAATTAAGAGACTTTCACAAATCCCTCTTGACCCAAATGTGTAAAATGTTGCATGTTGTTTTGACTCTCCTAATAGCTTTTGTTTGGCACATTCTGAATTTATAAGGTCAAGTGTAATTAGCTCCAGATATCCAAGCCTCCATTGGGAATAATGTCAAGGAGCAGCGCGTCTCAAAACCTACTTAAAAATCTCTGACATTTTTGCATCTTTCAAAAAATGTTTAAACCTCTAAATTGGCCTTGATTTTGAAAGGGTAAATAGGGAGAGGTTTGAGGGAGTAATTGG
Source organism: Panthera uncia (assembly GCF_023721935.1). Taxonomy (NCBI): domain Eukaryota; kingdom Metazoa; phylum Chordata; class Mammalia; order Carnivora; family Felidae; genus Panthera; species Panthera uncia. The sequence goes on along the minus strand of NW_026057582.1, from coordinate 37,785,116 downwards.
GATGAGTCAGATACTTAGACTCAAGGTTGGGAGTAAAGGAACCCTTTTAGAGGTACCTGACATAGTTGTGTTTTAAGATCAATATACATGCCTACCACGTGGAGCCAGACCTCTGGCTTTCATGCCTACCACAGTTTGACCCCATGTAATCTTCCCTTGATGTGCCATAATTACCAAGTGGAATGCCTAGTGCAGATGGCCTCCCATGCTTCAATGCACAGCCCTTCTGGGTAGGGACGCTATGCAGTGGAGTGATGTGGGCACGTAAGTGGGTGGAAACTTTCTAATGTGTCACAATAATAACGATGCAGAATCCTTTTGCTGTTCAACTTCCCCTGGAACTTCAGCCCACGCAGCAGCCTACTTGCTTCACAGTCCTATGTGAATGCTAGACAATTAGCAGCTGATAATGAAGAATGCCATGGGAACCAGTGGGAAAATAATAGCTTACTCCAAGGATATAATGAAATGAAATTAGCACAGACAGTAAAACAGACAATTTATGCTGGTGCTTTTTTTTTCTTTTTTCCTTTTTTTTTTTTTTTTTTGTAATTAAAAAAAACCAGTAAATGCTTCTAGTAGAGAAATATGAGAATCGATTAGAATCCCATCTGTTTTGGAAAGGGGTTCTATTCAGAAATTAATTCCAGAGAAACTTCTATTTTTCTACTGAGGAACTAGAATAGGTAAAAGACACCTATTTTATTTGAATACAATGATAATTTTGTTCAGTGTTGTTACCTAAGTGTTTGCATGTGGTCTGAACTTTAGACAGGGATACTAATGCCAGATAATTGATTTTACGTTATATTATCTGAAATGTCAGTAGATTTTCAGTGTCTCAGCTAATTTTTAGTAACAGAGTGAACTTGTATCTCTGTGGATGGATAACTTTCTGAATAGACAAAAATACATTGTTTGAGAAATTGGGCATTTAAAGGACCCTTAAATCTTCTTCCTATTTCTGGATTTCTCAAATGCTGCTTAGTCCTTGAGCATAAAGCTCTGCCTACTACTTTTTGGGATCAAAAGCTATACTCAGTTTACTTCTGACCTTGTTTGCTGTCTTTCCTGGGAGGCTTTCAAGTCCTCAGGTGGCTGGATGCCTGGAGAAGGATGTAGACATGCTCAGGCAATCCTGAATTCTTTTTTAAATTTACTTTTATAGAGATATTATGAAGTTTAATGAAGTCTTTACAATAATCTTTAAAAATATTTAACTGTACTAGACTTCAGGGAAAAATTTTTTTGAGGGTATTGGATTGGTAAAAAACAATTTTGTTAAAATTCCAGTCTCACTGTGTGGGCAGTCTTCTGTGAGTTGAAAATAAAGAAGTTATAAACAAATCAAAATTATATTTCACTCCAAATGCTTTCCAAATGCATTTGTTTTGGAGATTTGAAGAAAGTTGGCTATCTTTCTTCTGATATTTTGTCTGCCTGAAGTAGACTTGTCTCTCAATTTCTCTCATTTATAGAAATATTCTCTTTTTACTTGGAAGCTAAATTGCCTCACTGATTCAACAACTATTCCACCAAAATGATATACATGTATTTTCTCTGATGTTTCAACATGACATGCTTTTATTGGACATATGTTCCTAATTTTATCATATAATTATATTAAATTCCATTGTGTTAAAGTTATAATGAACGATATCCGTGCTGATTGATTTTATTTGGCGAATGACATATAAATTGTACAATGCCCATATATTGCTCAGTTAAGTTCAGCAATATGAGCATGCCGTTAAAAACCCAACAATCCAAAATGTTGGCTGTAACCTTCTAAACCATCAACATTATCTAATTCCCTTTGCTTCTTTTTCAGTCCTCTTCCTCATCTGGGAGGATGTGGGAAAATGGAGAGGTTGGAGACAGTGGAGAATAGTTGAAGTGTTTAGGGAAAATCAGACAAGTGGAAAGAATCTCAAAGGTTCCCTTCATGGACTGATTGGTGCACTTCATCTACTTTCTTCATTAAATGCTGCTTCTGAGCTAACCATCTGAGCATTGAGGGAAAGGAAAGCAAGCTTGCTGATAATTCTTGGCTTCTAGAAGTGTGTGTGCGTGCGTGCGTGCGTGCGTGTGTGTGTGTGTGTGTGTTAATGCTATGGGAGAATTAACATTTTAAGCACATAAAGCAGACAGGTTAGGTTACGTAATTCTCAGAAGGAGATGGACACATTTCAACACACATTTATTATTATATTAAAGATAGCACCCCATGTATACCCCAAATGCTGTGTTCTCGACTGTTTTGAAAAATGATTGGTTGCTAGTGACTCCATATGTTGCTATGTTTTATTTTGGAACATGTTAAAATCTCACTTAGGTTTCATTAAACCATTTTTTGAAAGGTCTATTTTTTTCCTTCCAAAGAATTTGTTTGAGTATGTAGTTAACATATCCTTGTTAGCTATTACCAGGAAGAAAATTTAAGTGGAACTACCTATTTTTCTTTAAATATATATATTTTAAATATTTTTATAAATATTTTATATTTAATAGTCCTAGAAATTTTTAGAAAAATGATTGACTATCCATTAAGGTTGTTGAGGTTATAATAACTAGACCTAAATTTAGACACTGGAAAAATAATATGCTAAGCATCAAAGACTTCGTTCTGTTGTTGTTGTTAGTAGTGGAAGCATTACCAAAGGAAAAAAGGAAAATTAAAGGCCCCAGTTTAAGTTGTTCTATGCTAATTTTAAAAAGCAATTTATTTAATTTTGTAGTTGGTTGTAAAAACGCAGGTAATGATACAAATGAGTCTAATTGTACAGATATTTTAAATTTGTGCACTGAGGGGCACCTGGATGGCTCAATCAGTTGAGCGTCCGACTTCAACTCAGGTCATGATCTCATGGTCTGTGGGTTCAAGCCCTATGTAGGGCTGTGTGCTGACAGCTTAGAGCCTGGAGCCTGCTTCGGATTCTGTGTCTCCCTCTCTCTGCACATGCCCCGCTCACGCTTTGTGTGTGTGTGTCTCTATCTCTCTCAAAAATAAATAAACCTTAAAAAATTTTAAAAAATAAATAAATTTTTGCACTGAAGTAGCTGTATATGGAGTTGGCACACTGGTGTCCAACTCTTAAAGGTTTTTCATTTCTTACCTTCTTTGTGGTAGTTTCAAGGAAAGTCTGAGCATAAACTATAGGTCAAAGCCCTCAACTCTTATTGTGCCAAAATTGCCTTTAAAAACATCTCCTTGTTTTGCGAAGCTGCTGATATCTAACACAATAGCTCTTATTGTCACCTCCTTGCCCTAGAATCCTGGCTTGGGTCAATGTTACTGGTACACACCTGTGCTGTACTCAGTTTACCTCTACTCTGACTTTGTTCTCTGTCTTTCCTGGGAGGCTTCTCAAGTCTTCAGGTGGATGGATGCCTGGAGAAGGATGTAGATATGCTCAGGCATCCTGAATTCTCTTTTGAATTTACTTTTATAGAGATATAATTGACATATACTAATGTGTAAGTTTAAGGTATACAACATGTTGATTTGATACATTTATGTGTTGCGATATGATTACCACTGTGCTGTTGGCTGACCCACCTATTATGTCACATAGTTATCATTTTTTTTGTGATAGGAACAATTAATATCTAGACTCTTAGCAGCTTTGAAGTTTATTAATAGTACTGATTGTCTATAATCACTATGCTGTACATTAGGTTAATCCCAGAATTCTAAGATGAACAAGCTTAGGCTCAAGCCAGGGATGATGACCATGCTTGAGAACATCATAAAAACAATTTCAGAGTCATGCTGCCTTTTACAGGGATGAATGAAATTGAAATTATATATCTTAAAAGAGTATTTTTAGGTTGATAGATACTCAAAGATGGTCGGGTTGTATAAGTGAGTAGAGTTTAAGATTTACCTCAGTCTTTCCTCATGTTTTTAATGAGATTCCTCATGTTTCTCAGACTGATGCCAAGGGAGTTTATTCCTGAGAAATTATAACTTTATTTTTAAATGATTTCTATTGTCATTGCTCAGTTAACTCTGAACCCCTCCTTACCATTTTGTTAAATAAGCTTTCAGCTTCCTCTCATGTTATTTCTAGCTCTTGTGAGTCAAATGGCTGCAACTGGTTAGCCTTTTTTTAACCTCTTAACAACCATGGAATGAAATTTAAAAACATCTAGTGACTGTGTGACATGCAGAGACTTCCCTATTTATGTCACTGTATGATCTATCTTCTTCTTGAACCATTGCTTGAAAATCAGCAGATGGGGCTATCCAGTGGGATGTGAGAGATATGTCTAACTTTAAGGAAGTTTTCAATATAAACTATGTGACCGAACTTCATAGCCATCTGATTTCCAATTTAGTAATTACTGGAATAATTAGATGAGTTACTTTGCAGATGGCACTTAAGTTTCCTGACATATGTGCCCTTGTCATCTATAGCAGATGATACATGTAATGCTTGTTCTTCACTATAGCATTTGTATATATGGGATGCAAAATGACTTCAAGCTTCCCTGCCAAAGTCTCTAATTTTGTTTAGATCCAAATGTAGCATCAAGCCCTCCTTGGCTTATATTGATATAGCTGTTGGCTTGCTGTGTTCAGTGTTACACATTGAGGGTAGAACTGTGCTGACTCCAGTTCTCATAACCTATAATATTGAAACTTTATTTTTAATTCTACATATCGAAGAATAAAATTACAGAATGTTTAAACATGAAGAAAGTCACTTTCAAACCAAATCAAATAAAATTATTATAATTTTTTTCATATTTCCTTCCAGTCTTTATTAAAATGATATATTTGCAATTTAAACTTTTTGAGATAAAATCCATATTCCATAAAATTCACACCCTTTTAAGGTGGAGGATTCAGTAGTTTTTAGTATATTCACAAAGTTGCACAATCATTATCACCATCCAATTACAGAATAATTTCATTACCTCAAAAAGAAAACCCCTACCCATTTGTAGTCACCCCTCAATTCTCCCTCACCTCACCTCCTGGTCACAACTAATATACTTCCTTCTGTCTCTGTGGATTTACCTATTCTGGACATTTCATTTAATGGACTCATGCAATATGTGGCCTTTTGTATCTGACTTCTTTCAATTAGCATAATGTTTTCAGTGTTCATCTATGTTGCAGCATGTATCAATAGTTCATTTTTTATTGTAGAATATTTAATTGTATGGCTCTATCACATTTTGTGTATTTATCAGTTGATGGACATTTGGGCCATTTCTACTTTTTGGCTATTATGAATAATGTTATGAACATTCATAAATGTGTTTTTGTGTGAGCATATATTTTCAATTCTCTTGGTTATATACCTAGAAGTGGAATTGCTAGATTATGATTAGAATTTTAAACCACTTTTTAAAAGGACAGTTTGTGTGCAACTCTGGTGAAGCAACTCTTACAAGACTGGGGTCGCTGCCAACTTCTGAGCTATTGCTATGATTCCCTACTTATGTAGAAAGCACATAAGCTAACCTACAGTTTAACATAGCATTTGGCTAGCAGCCCCTCATGCACCTGTTCAGCCTTCCCACTGATCACCCATAAACACACAGAAAAAGTGAAATTAGAATTGCTAGATTCTTGGAGGAGCATGAACTCTGTTGAAATAACCAAATTTGCCAAACTAAGCTTTCTCTCTGCTTTAGCTACATTTGTGCTTATTCCTAGCGTTCTCCACCATTCAACTTGAAAGGAGGGAAAAAGACAGTTTCTTCCCCTCATCTGCCACTGACTCAAATATTCAGAGTTTAGAGTAGTGAGTATAGTATAGTGGTTAAGAGCAAACTTTCACCTATTTACTTGAGTAAAAATGTGTAGCCTATATTTAGGAAGATCTATCAGAATGCAGGAGAAAAAAAACAAAGAGGAAGAAAACATTAAAGTTGGTAACCAAAGAAATACCCAGTTTAATATAGAAACAAGAACAGTCGGAACAGAAGAAATTACCAAAGACATAATTGAAGAAAACTCTCCTAAGCTTTACAAAAGCCATAGATATTTTGGTGGAAAAGCTGGTTCCAGGAAAAAAAAATCAACAAAAGATATACACAAAAAAGCATATTCTGGTAAAAATTTTTGCGTTAAAAGTTTCTAGAAACTTTTCGACCAAAACATTCTGTTGCTCATACGAAAAGTAACAAAAAGTAAGCTGCAGCATCATACTTATTTGTAAACATTAAAGATTAAAAGATAATGGAGCAGGGGCGCCTGGGTGCCTCAGTTGGTTAAGCGTCTGACTTCGGCTCAGGTCATGATCTCACAGTCTGCAAGTTTGAGCCCCACGTCGGGCTCTGTGCTGACAGCTCAGAGCCTGGAGCCTGCTTCAGATTCTGTCTCCCTCTCTCTCTGCCCCTCCCCTGCTCACGCTCTGTCTCTCTCTCTCTCTCTCTGTCTCTCTCTCAAAAATAAATAAACATTAAAAAAATTTAAAAAGATAATGGAGCAATGTCTAAACAGTTTTTAGGAAAAAAAATACTGACACCTACCTTAGAATTTTCATAGTTAGCTCATTGTCACAAGTATTATTACTAACAAAAATATTTTCATCTCCAAAAAACCATTATTTTGAAGAACACAAGAGTGTTATTCCCCCTTCTTTTGCATCTTTGGAGATTATATTGAATAATCTCTTCATGTTTTTTCCGTTTTGGAATATGTGAGTGTTTTTATATTAAATGCATTAATATCAGCATGTGAAATAGTATTTCAGTGGTGGTAAAAATAGTTAAGAAAAAATTTGTAAGAAAAATCCAAAATGCTGGCAGTGATGAGCGGTAAGATTCAAAATGACCATTTTTTACATCTCCCATTATTATCAACATTTTCTACTACATGAATGAATTGTTTTTTCTTTAACATCTCTAAAAATAATAGAAATTTTATCCAATAAAAATATTTTATGAACCAAGAAGGTAAAATCAATACAGACAATTTAGTATTTTCCCAGTAGTCAAAATGACTGGAAGGAAGTACAGAAAATCTTAATAATGGTTTCTTAATTTTTTCTGTATTTTTCAGATTTTATGTAACAAACCTCATGTTGCTTTCTAATGGAAAAATATACCTTTTTCAAAAATAAAGATTTAGTTTTATTAATGAATGACTTTGGGTACAAATGTTTCTGCTTATGAATGATAGATGAACTCTCTTTTTTCCTAAGGCTGAACGTTATGTAAATCATGTTCTGTGTTTAGTGGTACTGACCCACTTGAGGTATATCTTTACTTTCCAGAAGTTTTTATTGATAGGCATATTCATCAATGTACTGAACACAGATGAGTTCAACATTTATTCATGTATTAAATATTTATTGAGTACCTAACCTATGTTAGCTGCTGAGAGTGCAATGAGTAATTAAAGCATAGCCCTTATTCTTATGAAGTTATGTCTTACTTGAAAACTGTTGAAAAGCTTTTAGGGGTGCAGTGGGTGGGAACACACAGTAGAAGCATCTAGCCTGGTTAAGAGGAACAAGAAAGGATTTAAGAAGAAGTGCAGTCAGAATTAGCCAGAAGAGAGGTAAGCATTTGTCCCACACAGTTGAAATAGCCTATCCAAAGGTCTGAAGGTGAGCTAGGTTTGGGAGACCAGATATAGATGAATACACTGGCAATAAAAAGTTTGATGTTGGGGAGTGATGAGTGATAAAGGCTGAAATCAGTAGCTATGTCATAAATGGACTCATAAACCAAGGCAATAAATTCAAATTTTGTGCTTTGGGTAATGGGAAGCCATTGGAGGGTATATTAGTTTCCTGGCAGTCCCATGACAGATTACTAGAAAATTTATGGCTTAAAACAACAGCAATTTATGATCTCTAAGTTTTTGATGCCAGAAGTCCAAAATCAAGATGTCAGCAGGGTTGGTTTCTCTGGAATCTCAGGGGAAGAATCTGTTCCCTGACTCTTCCCTAGCCTTTGATGGCTGCTGGAAACCTTGGTATTGCTAATCTAGAGGTTTCATGACTCCAGTCTCTGCCCCTGTGTTCACATGGCTTTCTTCCCTTTGTCTTTTCCTAGTCAGTCTTTTGTAGGGACACTTACATTGAATTTACAGCCTACCCTTATCCAGCATGATCTCATCTCAAGATCCTATCCTAATTACATCTGCAAAGACCTTTATTTCAAATTAGGTCACCTTCTGAAATTTGGGGTGGATGTATCTTTGGGGGGCCACAATTTAACCAACTATAGAAGGTTTTAGGAGGGCAGGTGAAGAAATTAGACTTACATTTCAGGAGGATTTCCCTGGCTACTGTGTGAAGGGATTTGAGAGGGTAATTCTTGGTCCATGGAGATCAATGGGGGACTGTGTAAAGGATGCAAGTGGTTTCAGAGGTAAGAAAGTGGAGAATAGTACAAGAAATACTCAGAAGATGGTTGTAGAGGGGAAAAGCGAGAGGGCTGTGGTTGAGGAGCACATGGTGAAGAGAGGTTTTTAAAGGTTGGGAGATACTTGATGCACTAAAAAAATGTTTATCTTATTTTTGAAAGAGAGAAAGCATAGGTGCATGTGAGCAGGGGAGGGGCAGAGACCTAGAATCCCAAGCAGGCTCCACACTCTCAGCACAGAGCCTGATGTAGGGCTCAAACTCACAAACAGTGAGATCATGACCTGAGCCGAAATCAAGAATAGGATGCTTAACTGACTAAGCCACTCAGGCGCATTGATGCATTTTTAATGCAGGTGAGAAAGATGTTGTATATACAAGGGGAAGTAGCTGAAAATACAGAAGCAAGGGGCAAAAATATAGGGATAATTGTTTTGACGAAAGGGAGAGAGATGGGGTCCAGAGAACAGACTGCACACAAAGCAATACATGCATTCCATATTTGACTGCTCCTAGATATATTTTTTAAATTAAAGTTTAGTTAATGCAAATGTTACATTAGTTTCAGGTGTACAGCATAGAGATTCGACAAGTTTATACATTATGTCATACTCACCACAAGTGTAGCTACCATCTGTCACCATACAATGCTATTATAATACCACTGAATATATTCCTTAGCCTGTACCTTTCATCCCCATGATTTATGCACTCCATAGCTGGAAACCTGTATCCCTCTCTGCCTTTCACCCATTTTGCCCAGCCCCTCCCATCTGGTACCCATCAATCCTTTGTATTTATGAGTTTGTTTCTGCTTTTTTTTTTTTTTTTTTTTTTTTTTTTGTAGATTCCATACCTAAGTGAAATCATATGGTATTTGTCTTTCTCAGTCTGACTTACTTTACTTAGCATACTACCCTCTAGGTCCATCCATGTTGTTCTAAATGACAGGGCCTCATTCTTTTTTATGGCTGAGTAATGTTCCATTGTGTCTGTACACCATATTCTCTTTATCCATTTATGTATTGATGGACAGTTAGGTTGCTTCCATATCTTGGCTATTGTAAATAATGCTGCAATAAGCATAGAGGTGCATATCTCTTTTCAAATCACTGCTCCTAGATATATTAACAGCTCTGTAAAGATGAAGGTGATGATGTTGGGGAAGATGGTTGCTCCTGTTTGAGAACTCACTACATGTCGGGTGCCACGCTGATTATTTTCCATGGGTTACCACATTTAATTCTTGATATAGCTGTCTTTATTATCTCCTTTTATTGCTTAGGAAACTGAAGCACAGAGAGGTTAAATAATTTGCCCAAGGCCACTTGTGGTAGAGTGTGATTTCCTCACAGGCAGCATAACTACAGAACCCACACCACTAAGCACTACTACCTATGCTGCCTCTGAAGAGAGGGGAGACAATGAATATGTGCATACTTTCCTCATGTTATGTGCTGGCTTTGATTGCAGACACTATCATTTTGCAGACTACCAAGCTATTATCTTGCCTGCCGTTTTTTGTTTTGTTCTTTCATCGGCTTGCCACTAGGTCAGTTCAGTGAGGCAGTACCACTTATTTTCTTGATCTTTTCATGGTATTGGACCTAGTTTGAATCATCCTTTCTCTGTTTTTCTGGATGGTAGGGTGAGGTAAATATTATCCCTTCATATTATTAGTCTACAGATTAAACCTGCCCAGGGATTAAAGCTGCTTTTAGGAGACTCATTTTCATAAGCTTTCACAGATACCCAACTCCCTTGAATAACTCTTATTGACACCTGCTCTGTAATTAATTCCTTAATACCAGTTGCTTTCTGGATTTCTTTACCGAGAGAAGTCTTGTCTCAAATGTCATTTCTTTAGAGGAGTCTTTCCTCAATCCTGAATTAGTTCTGGTCTCCCTGCTATATGCACCTCAGAGCTGAACTCAAAGGTTGGGATTCTTTAAGGTATACTGGGTAGCACTTAACCAAAGTTAAGTAACACTCAGGATATTTTGATGAGGAGGAGGAGAAGGCAGAAGATGGAATTTAAGTTTTTAGAATTCTAAAATATTAGCAGTCAAAATATACTTCTAATTTCTTACATGGATGGCATGGATGAGGAATTTCCTTGTCACCATTGATGATGATAATCATCATATTACATAGTTGGATTTGTAAAAATATATCCAGGAAATGACTTTTTCTCCAGTTGCGAATATTGATAAATGCAGATGTCTGAAAGTTTGTCTCAAGTGATTATTTTTTAAGCTTTAGGCAGCTGTGTTTTTAAGGGACTTGCTTTTCTAACACTGATCAACCATTTCCAACTCAACCCATTTGACAGATGTCTCTCTTACAGTTTGTGTGTTTGAAACTGAATATTAGTCTGAGGATAGGAACAAGAGGAGTTCTATTCCAGATGGAAGAGAGCACATGTGCAAAAGTATACAGGTCTGGCATCTGAAGAGCCAGCCTAGCAGGATGTACCAGACAACAGTCTTTTCCCTTTCTCTGTACACAGTCCTGGGGATGCCAGCAAGTGTGAAGACTTGTACAGTATTTGCCACTCTAATTAATAAACATAAACCTTAATCAGTTGATAGAACTAAAAGTTAGTTTACTTTAATAGTGATGATCTTTTTTCTTTTGTGTTCTTTTGCCAGTTCCTCCTGAAGCCATTGGCTTCTTATCTGCAGTTGGTGTCTTTATTGTTCTTCTGGTTGTCCTCTTCCTCTTCATCAATAAGAAGATATATTTAGAAAAAATAGGACTTCCATGCCTGGAACAACGAGGGAAAAGGAAGCACTCTAAAGACAAGATTGGGGTCCGTGAGGGGCTGGGTAAGGATGATGTTTCACATTCTCTCGAGCTTGACGACTTGCTGTGGTTTGGGTTGGTGGGGGGAATGTCACTGTTTCCAGGATAGGCCCCATTAAGAAATCACATGTGAGCTGTTTGACCACTGCTGTGGTAGACATGATGAATGGATATTACTAAAAAAATACATTAGTCTTATGAAAGTAATGCCCTCCTTCGTGTTTGAAGAGTAGATGGGAAAAGGCTGACCACCACTTCCTGTCATCTTAGCTTTTTAGATGTTTGTGTTGAGTTTCCCTCTGACTAATGCTTGACCAAAAAATAGTTTTTCACTGACAAGAGCCTTGATATGTTTTAGTCTCATTATATTGGAACAGTGTTGACCTTTCAGTTCAGTTGGATGTTTTTGACTTTTGTTGCTCAGTACCATTTCCCACCCCATATGGCAACACTTTTCCAAAGGTGGTTTTTACTCCTTAAGCTCACCAAATCTAGTACATCATTTACTAACAGCCTTCAATTTGTTGGAGGAAAATAACATGCTTAAAGAAATAATTGGCTTCCTGTTCTTAAAGGACATATTTTATTTTCAATTGCTGAAGTGTAGAACTTTGTGGTACAGGAGGTTACCACAGAGTGACGGTTATCATCACACAGAAGCCAGACATTTAAAGATAATGCTCTTATCTTACAGGTAACAACTTTGCTCTCTCTCTCCCTCTTTCTTTTTTTTCTTTTTTCTTTTTTTGTAAATCAGTCTACTTTTCACTTCCTCCCATGACCCATATGGGGCATGATGTCACTGAGGGAGGAACAATCTTATTTTTTTGAGCAGGGACAAGGCCTTGAGAAACACACACTCCTACCTCCTGGGCATGTGTGAAGGGAGCGTGGACCAAGGAATATACTCAACTTATTGATATGGCAGCTTTTGCAGCCGTGGTTCAGCCTTATTGGTCTAAGAAAAGGCATATTCAGAGATAAATGTGTATTAACTATCTACTGCTTCATAATAAATATCCCAAAGTATGAGCACCTAAAACAATAAATATTTATTATTATGCAGTTTCTGAAGTTCACAAATTTGAGATTGGTTTAGTGGATAGTTATAGATCAGGGTCTCTCATGAGGCTGCTGTTAGAATGTCAGCTGCGGTCATGTAAAGGCGTGACTAAGGCTGATGGACTCGCTTCCAGGATGGCAGGAGGGCTCAGTTTCTATCCACATGAAACCCTCCACAGGGCAATTGGACTATATTTATGACATGGCAGCTGGCTTCCCTGAGTAGGAGATCCAAGAGAAGGGAGCAAGAAAGAAGCACAGTTCCTTTTAGGACTGAGTCTGGGAAGTCCTACATTGTCACTTCCACCATATGCTAGTGATTTACTACTTTGTGCTTAGAGTCTGCACTCAAGAGAAGGGAAATTATGCTCCACTTTTGAAGGGAAGAGTATCAAAGAGTGTGTGCACGTATTTTTATAATCATAGGAGATAACGTCGGGGGTGTAAATTGCAGATCTGGAAATCTGTTTGGCATTGCTGCTGTTGTAGCCTTATTTTTTGAATACCACTTGGGACATCTGACTCATCTTCTGAAAATAGAATGAAATATTTTAAATAGAGTTTGTCAGGTGAAATCTGGGACTTACAAATGGTTTAACCACTACTATCCCAGCTAGGGCATAGATGTATAAGATAAATAGACTTCTACTTGGTCATGGGGTGGTATGGAGGTAAGATTCATAGTGATTCCACCTTTCCCCTTGAACAGCTGGTGGCCACTAGTTGTGTGACCTGGCAAATTATGGAGCCATTCTTTTTTTTTTCTTTTCAAATTTATTTTATTTTTAAATACTTATTTACTTTGAGAGAGAAAGAGAGAGAAAAAAAGAATGAGCTGGGGAGGGGTGGGGGGGGGTAGAGGGTCTGAAGCAGGCTCTATGCTGACAGCAGAGAGCCCAATGTGGGGCTCGAATTCACAAACCATGAGATCATGACCTGAGCCAATGTCGGAAGTTCAACTGATTCACCCACCTAGGTGCCCCAAATTTATTTCTTTTGAGAGAAAGAGAGAAAGCGTGCATGCAAGCAGGGGAGGGGAAGAAAGAAAGAGAGAGAGAGAATCCAAGAAATCTCCCGTCAGTGCAGATCCCGATAGGGGGCTCAGTCCCACCAACCAAGAGATCATGACCTGAGCTGAAATCCAGAGTTGGACACTTAACCAACTGAGCCACCCACGTCACCCCTGGAACCATCCTAAACTTCAATTTCCTCATACAGTGTGGAGGTTCCTCAAAAAATTAAAAATAGACCTACCCTATGACCCAGCAATAGCACTGCTAGGAATTTACCCAAGGGATACAGGAGTACTGATGCATAGGGGCACTTGTACCCCAATGTTTATAGCAGCACTCTCAACAATAGCCAAATTATGGAAAGAGCCTAAATGTTCATCAACTGATGAATGGATAAAAAATTGTGGTTTATATACACAATGGAGTACTACGTGGCAATGAGAAAGAATGAAATATGGCCCTTTGTAGCAACATGGATGGAACTGGAGAGTGTGATGCTAAGTGAAATAAGCCATACAGAGAAAGACAGATACCATACGGTTTTACTCTTATGTGGATCCTGAGAAACTTAACAGAAACCCATGGAAGAGGGGAAGGAAAAAAAAAAGAGGTTAGAGTGGAAGAGAGCCAAGGCATAAGAGACTCTTAAAAACTGAGAACAAACTGAGGGTTGATGGGGGGTGGGAGGGAGGGGAGGGTGTGTGATGGGTATTGAGGAGGGCACCTTTTGGGATGCGCACTGGGTGTTGTATGGAAACCAATTTGACAATAAACTTCATATATTGAAAAAAAAATTAAAAAAAATTGTTAGAGATTAGCACAATGTGAAAGCAAAAGAAAAATAAACTTCAATTTCCTCATCTCTATATTGGCATAATCAATAAATGTTCTATAGGGTTGATCCAGATAAATGAATTACTTTTGTAAAGGTACCAGCATGGTGCCTATGGTGAAAGTCCTAGTAGAACCATAGCTGTGCAGTGTTAGCAAAATATGAATCACAGTAATGGCATCTAGGAATGACATCACCCACAAACACATCACATTCATCGCTTAAACTGGGAGATTAAAATTGGTGAGGTTTTCTCCTTTGCAAACTATAATGGGTACAAAGAACTAAGGTTAGAGCTATTTAAGATTTTTGTCCTGTTTGACATGTTATCTGAGTATTTTAGAGACAATTATGAATTATACTTGCAAATAAGTTGAAGTTTGAAGATAATGTTGAAACAATAACAATAAAGCATGAACTAGGAGCTGTCAGCTGAAGAAACGCTGAGAAATCCATGTCTCAAACTCAGAGTGGGTTCATAAAAAGGGAGCTTTAAAAATAGTTTAATTAGGAGACTCTCCAAATTATGTCTAAGAACCATACACCTTCATTATGACATTTCTCCCTTTAAAAGTTTAATTATCAATAAAAAGTCTAATTATCACTGATCAAAAGTCTTTTTGAAAAATGTAGTTCTAGCCCAGATTTTATTTAGCATTGATATTTGCCTTAATTATCATCCTCAGAGCACTGCTTTCTCAGTGAAATTGGGATATTCTTAACATAATTTGACAAATGTAAAGAAGTAAGGAAGGCAGCCTGATGTGGTAGAAAGATGCACAGTAAAGGCAGCCAGAGCTTAGTTTCATCCTAATTAGCTGTGATATTTTGGGAATCTCGCTTCACCTCTCTGGGCCTTAAATCTTCATTTTCAAATTGATGAGTCTGGACTAGGTTTCTCGCAATTTCTATTGTGCATCCTGACAGATTCTTAGGGTTACTATAGCAATTTCTTCTCTTGGTCTCAGTCTATGAATGGATGAGACCTAATAAAAATGATTAAAAATCAACTAGAGCATCCCACTCTTAGATTGAACCATATGAAATTGCCATTTTTATGGATCAAAAAATGGCTGAATATCTGCAACCTACTCATTGTATTCTAATATACATAAAGTTCTGAAAAATAAAATAATTATTTTCATTTGTGTGGTAATATCATGGAGGCAGGACTGACAATCTATTTTCTGAAACCATCATGCACAATAACTTACCTGACAAAAATGCTTTCTTTTAGGCTATAAAGTTTTCAAAATTCAAATAAATTTATACCTATGGTTCTATTGGTTCTATCTGGATTTAGGTATCAGGAGAAAGAAACTGTTAACTGTTTCTTCCTAATAACACAGATAGTAGTAATAATTAGACAATGATAATTAATAGCTATCATTTACTTAGCATTAATATTGCCATGCACCTGCTAAGTATGTTACATGCATTACTTTTCTGTATACAAAGAATGTGTGTTGTTTGGGGAAAGGGTGGATGCTAGTTGGAACAAAAGAGGCATTGTCCAGCTTTGAGATAAAAACTTGATTAAAAATAAAATTCCCATACTGAGATAATAGTTTTTAAAGAAGCCTGGCCTTGCAAGAGAGAAAGGGAGAGAGGAATTTTGTTTTTTTGTTTCTTTATAGATCAAAGGCACCATTTAGAAGTTGGAGCAAAGAACAAACAGAGGGTTACTGGAGGGGTTTTGGGAGGGGGAATGGGCTAAATGGGTAAGGGGCATTAAGGACTCTACTCCTGAAATCATTGTTGCACTATATGCTAACTAACTTGGATGTAAATTTAAAAAATAAAATAAAAAATAAACAAACATTTAAACAAAGAAAGTTGGAGCAAAGAGCTTTAGTTTAAGAGGCACAATGTAAGAAGGGTTAGAGGATATGCTATGTGGAGAGTTAGTCCCAGCTCATGGCTTGGAAAGATGGCAGGGAAAGAGAGACAGAGGGCTTGAGACATTGTATGGACTCTGAGAAGGGTGGTGGATGTGGGTGTTGCAGTACTTGAGGTGAGATTAGAATCCAACATGGCCTGAGGAGGAGGCAGAAAGCAGCGTGCCTTGTGTTTCCCATTTAGAACTGTGGTAGGAGACTGCCTCACATGTGTCCCATGTGGGCCAAGGGCGGCTGCAACAGGTAAAGCATAGTGGTGGGACTGGAAGGAGAAAGAACTTAAGAAGACTCCCAGGTAGTTCCTCAAGTGAGCATTTCACAGCATGGGATTTAGAAATTTGTGCATGGCCCTCTGGGTAGGAGAAGATAGCAGAGGGATGAGAATCCATTAGCCTAGCAGGGAACTGTTGCAACTTGGGGTGAGGCAGGACTGTATTAGAGGCTGGGGGTGAGCTACCTGGAGCCTCCTGCAGTCAGGGCCTGCTTCATGGGCATGCACCCATGCCTAGAAGGAATTCTGTGCTTGGTTTAATGCTCTGATATTGCCATTTAAAAATTCTTAATGATTTGTAAGCCAAGGTTTTTGTATTCTCACTTTGCATTGGGTCTTACAAATTTTTTAGTTCATGTTGCCTGAAATTATCACCAGGAAGTACTGCAGATATGAAAACGTCACAGGGAAAGCTATAGGGATAGAAGCCAATTTCTCTGGAAGTCAGGTGAGCCAGGGCGGGGAATGGCACATCATGGTAAATAAGTTTACACCTATGCTCCCTGATATTTTGGAAAAAGAAGGTTGGAGTGGAAATCCCAAACACTGGGTACTTATCCAAAATGAAGTTGACTGAATTACTTTCAGTGGCCAACCTGAAGTTTTGTTTCTTGACACTGAATATGGGGTGGGGGGGAGGTGCACAGAGAAAGACAGGAGTGCCGTGAGACAACATGAAGACAAGATTCTGTACATTTAGGCAAAGCTGGTGCTCACCTAGTGCTCAGCAGTAAAGCTGAGTATCAGCGGGAGCTCAGAAACAAGGTGGTTCAAATGTGGCAATTTCTCCCTGCCAGCTGAGAAGAAGGCCCAGTTGACTGGTCCCTCCCCAAGACCACCCTCACCTCTTTATCTGAAGCTAAATGGTTAGCTTCTGGCCAGCAGGGGCCTCCCAGCTATGCCATTTCCTTCTGCTTGAGATGTGATGGCTGCTGTTGTCAAATATTTCTTATTTCATTTCTGCATTTAGGTTATTTAGGTCAGAATATGTTCAAGTACAACTTTCTCAGTCTACAATTCAATAAACAGATCCTATTATCTCCATTTTGTTGATGAAGAAACTGAAGTTCAGAGAGACATTTTTCCTCCCCAAGCTCTTAAGTGGCAGAACTGGGACGCTTGTTCAAGAGCACCTTATGCTGGAGGCCCAGACCTTACTTTTTTCCACCCACCTAATCTTCCCAATTCAGTCCACTAGTTCATGCTTTTGAACTTCTGGGATGTGAAAAAAATAAGGGAAAGGAGGTTTTGGTTTCTTGTGGCTGCCATACAAAATGTCACAAACTTGGTGTCTTATAACAACATGAATTTATTTTTGGTACCATTCTGGAGACCAAAATTTTAAAATCAGGGTGTCAGCAGGTCCACACTCTCCTAGCTCCAACCTCCTTCTCCATCTTCACATTGCCTTCTCCTGTTTGTGTCTCTGCTGTTTCATTTGTCATTGGATTTAGGTTTTATCCTGATAATATAGGAATATCTCATCTAAAGATCATTAACTACATCTGCAAAGACCCTCCCAACATTTGTGGGTTCCAAGGATTAGGACATGGGCATATCTTTTTTGTGGGGGACACCGTTCAGCTGCTACAAGGGGGGAAGATGTGGAAGCATCACCTGGAAACGGTTTTTAACCATTCCAGATTATGAGAGTTGATGAAGAATTGAATGCAGGATTCTCTTTTCTCCATTTTCCTCAGTGATATTCCACATGTCCCATCTGGGGTTAGAATGATTCTTACAAAGAGATACGACAAAAGCTTATCAAGTGTTTATGATATGGATTGTGATATCCATCAGGGTGCTTTCCAACTGAAAGCCCATTTGAACTACACTGGGTCTCAATCCTGGAAAACTTAAAAAAACAAAACAAATCAAAACCCAAATCCTACTGCAAACTAATTAAATCATAATAGAGAGCAACAGTGGCAGTGGCAGAACAAACTATATAGCTTTAAAAAGAATACTAGGTGACCTAAAAGTGCAGGCAGGGTGGAGTACCATTGATGGATGCAGGGTAGGCTTATGGCTAACTTCCTCTTTCAGGTCAGGAAGGATAGTATGTGAGCAGAGTTGTCTTTTTGTCTATTAATATAATTTATTGTCAAACTGGCTTACATACAACACCCAGTGCTCATCCAACAAGTGCCCTCCTCATCCGCATCACCCGTTTTCCCCTCTCCCCTACCCCCATCCTCCCTCATTTTGTTCTCTGTATTTATTTATTTATTTATTTATTTTTATTTATTTTAATTATGAAATTTATTGTCAAATTGGTTTCCATACAACACCCAGTGCTCATCCCAACAGGTGCCCTCAATACTCATGTTCTCTGTATTTAAAAGTCTTTATGGTTTGCCTCCCTCCCTCTCTGTTTGTTCACTATTTTTTTCCCTTCCCTTCTCAAGTTAAGTGTCTCAAGATCCACATATGAGTGAAAATATATGATATCTGTTATTCTCTGACTTATTTCACTCAGCATAATACCTTCCATTTCCATCCACATTGCTGCAAATGGCATGATTTCATTCTTTCTCATTGCCAAGTAGTATTCCATTGTATATATAAACTACATCTTCTTTATCCATTCATCACTTGATAGACATTTAGGCTCTTTCCATACTTTGGCTATTGTTGAAAGTGCTGCTGTAAACATTGGGGTACATGTGCCCTTATAAATCAGCACTCCTGTATCCCTAGCAGTGCTATTGCTGGGTCATAAGGTAGTTCTATTTTTAATTTTTTGAGGAACCTCCACACTGTTTTCCGGAGCGGCTGCACCAGTTTGCATTCCCACCAGCAGTGCAAGAGGGTTCTCATTTCTCCACATCCTCACTAGCATCTGTAGTTTCCTGATTTGTTCATTTTAGTCCCTCTGACAGGTGTGAGGTGGTATCTCAATGTAGCTTTGATTTGTATTTCCCTGATGATGAGTGATGTTAAACACCTTTTCATGTGGCAGTTGGCCATCTGGATGTCTTCTTTGGAAAAGTGGCTATTCATATCTTCTGCCCGTTTCTTCACTGGATTATTTGTTTTTTTGGGTGTTGAGTTTGGTAAGTTCTTTATAGATTTTTGGATACTAGCCCTTTATCTGATATATCATTTGCAAATATCTTTTCCCATTCCATCAGTTGCCTTTTAGTTTTGTTGATTGTTTCCTTTGCAGTGCAGAAGCTTTTTCTTTGATGAGGTCCCAATAGTCCATTTTGCTTTTAATTCCCTTGCCTTTGGGGATGTGTTGAGTAAGAAATTGCTGCAGCTGAGGTCACCCACAAATGTATGGCCAACTAATCTTTGACAAAGCAGGAAAGAGCATCTAATGGATAAAAGACAATTTCTTTAGCAAATGGTGCTGGGAGAACTGGACAGCAACATGCAGAAGAATGAAACTAGACCACTGTCTTACACCATACACAAAAATAAACCCAAAATGGATGAAAGAGCTAAATGTGAGACAGGAAACCATCAACACCCTGGAGGAGAAAGCAGGCAACAATCTCTTCAACCTGAGCAGAGTATTAACACTAGCCAAATACACCCGTCCTTCTGCCCCCAAGGTATCGAAACAGTTCTAACTTGGTCATTAAGAAAGCTTTTTCCTTTATGATAGCTTCCCTTTCCAAAGCTCCATGAATACCGTGACACAACCAGCAGTTTACTTCTGTATGTAGATTGAAAAAATAAGACAGATGCCTGGGTAGCTCGGTTGTTTAAGTGTCCAACTTTGGCTCAGGTCATGATCTTGTGGTTTGTGAGTTCAGGCCCTGCCTCAGGGGCTCTGTGCTGACAGCTCAGAACCTGGAGCCTGTTTCAGATTCTGTGTCTCCTTCTCTCTCTGCCCCTCCCCCCCTTTGGCTGTTTCTCTCTCTCTCTCTCTCTCTCTCTCTCTCTCTCTCTTTATCCATTCATCAGTTGATAGACATTTAGGCTCTTTCCATACTTTGGCTAGAATGAATAAACATTAAAAAAATAAGATATTTAGAAGAAGTACCTACTTTATAAGATTATTCAGAGTTTCCAAATTATAATCAATTTCAATTCATATTCAAGATTCTGAAAGTTTTATAATTTTTTAGTGAATTTGACCCAAACAGAAGAGTTTGACCGTTGATAAAACTTCCAGCATTTTCTGAATGATTTTGATAATATTTCATTTTCCTTTTATGCCCAAATAAGAAAGAGAAATGACAAATAGATAAAAAGAAATAAAAATATAAAGAGTACTCACCAGCAGATATGAATGGTTTCACTTTTTATTTTTGACTCCTTGAGGTGAGAGAGACATTTAGCCATGTGCACATCTTACAGTTGTAAGTAACTAGCATCAACTTCTTTGTACATTATGTTTAGTATGATTGATTAATTATAGGCAGAAAGGGGTGGGGTTTTTTAAAGGATACTGTAAACGCAGCCTGGTCCATACTCTACTGAAAGGTTTTAGATGCCGTCTTTAGCACTGTGCATTATTTTACCTGTACCCAGAATTTAGGTTTCTTCACCTATAGATCTGTGCATTGGTTTTAGGCTCAGACTACTTAGATGAATTGCAAATGGATCAAATAGTTTGGAATTTTAAAGAAGTTCAATATTTTCTTTTTCATTTCTTTCTAATAGGATAATTGAAAACTATAAATGCCATTGAAATGCTTTTTATACAATTTACCAACTTTGGGATTACACAATAATATGTTTTAGAATTATGGATTAAATAATATGTAGAACTACCCTCCATCTCTCCCCATTTTTGCTCTCAAATGTGGGATTTCAGAGTGGAATAAATGGAATAGCCCCTCTATACTTCTGATGTCACTCTTCCCCAGTGAAGAATGTGCAAAACGAGACCGAGCTTGAAGTGTAGCACCTAGAGTAAAAGATTCATATCTTTTACTATATCTAAATTGAATAGTAATCTCTCTTCTGATTTTAAGGCCTTAATTTGTGTAGAATATGCATTTCTCTAACTATGTGTTATATTAGGTTGAACTCTATGAAATTACTATTTTTGTAGGTTGGCAGTTTCATATCATTCAACATAATACGTGAGATGAAAAATTGAGAATTAAGGCACTGTAAAGGTTTCAACACTAAGACAAGTCATGGCATGTGTCATTGTGTTGTCTATTGTTTTATTGACTTATTGTTTTATTGACTTATTTTAATTGAGATATAAATTAAACTTACATAGACTTATTGTCTATATGTCCATTCAGTACTATTTGTAAGGAATCTGTGTTATGCTACAGTGTGCTAAGTGCTAGAAATAAAATGGTGAAAGAGAAAGATATAGTCCCTACTCTCTTGGAAATTAATTAATTAAATTTTTGTATGAAGAAGGACAAAAAACTGAAAGTAAAGAGACAAAATGTAGATTGTTACAAATACTACTGGGGACTAAAATAATAATTGTTAAGGTGGGGAGATTTACTCTAGATGGGGTTGAACACATCTTGCTCGTTGCTGGGTAGAGAGAAACACACACCATACCACACCACACCACACCACATTATTATTGGGTCTGTTTCTCTGGAGAACCCTTATTAATACAGCTCCTATAGCTGCTACAGACTTTTTAGTTATCATGCCCTTTATCTAAATTTATCTCTATATCTATCTTCACCTATAACTATGCCTATATCTAAATTGTTAATATAAATATAAATAAATATTTATATAATGGAGAGAAATATAGATCTCCATCTGTATGTCTGTGGAGGTGGAGAGATGGAGAGAGGGAGAGAGACTGAGAGAGAAAGAGAGAGAGAGAGAGAGAGATTATTTTAAGGAATTAGTTTATACAATTATAGAGGCTGGCAAGTCCAAAATCTACAGGGTGGGCTGATAGGCTAGAAACCCAAGGAGGAGCTGATGTTGTAGTTGAAGTCCAAAGGTTGTCTGCTGTCCGAATTCCTTCTTGCTCTTGGGAGGTGAATCTTTGTTCTGTTAAGGTCCTCAATTGATTGGATGAGGCTCACCCACATTATGGAGGGCATTCTGCTTTACACAAAGCCTACCAATTTAAACGTTAATCTCATCCACAGAAAACACCCTCACAGAAATACCCAGAGTAATGTTTGATCAAATACCTAGGCACCATGGCTCAGTCAAGTTGACACATAATATTAACCATCATAGGCACTTACTTAACATCTGCGTGTTCTTGTTTCCTTCAATGTATTATGGTAAAGAGGTTGAGAAGAGAGCTTCACTTTTTAAAAACTTTTTATTATTGAAATACTTACAAGAAAGTAGAGAGAGAATTGTATAATGAACCCCCATATACCAATCATTCAGCTTCAACAATTATTAACACAGACCACTCATTTCTAAATTATACACTATTGTTTCCATTTCCTTATTTTCCTTGGGAAATAGTGGGAATAAATTTATTCCTTTAAAATCTCTCAGCCTTTACTATTTGTTTTCTTGCAAGTTAGATTGTGGGTTATTATCCTCTGCTCAAGAATCTGACCCAGCAAATGAACATGTTACATGCTAGCTGATTGCTGGAGATGGGAGATATTAGATTAAAGGTTCAGAAGACCTTTGACAAATCTGGGTACGTTTACAGTTGGAATATGAGGAGCTCTGCTTTTTGAGCTATTTATATAAGGGTGTATAATGAGTTACCTTAGAAACAGATTCTTGTGGCATTTGAGCTTCCTCTGTGATGCTAGGATATTAATAAAAACAAAGCTGAAGCTCTCTGTAAGTGTGCTGTGAAAATGTTTAACACCTAAGTTTGAGAGCTCCCTAAACACACATCACTATCTCAGAAGCTGTAGAAAATTTCTTTCATGATTTTTCACTTTACCAATGACTCTGTAACATATGGAGGTGTGTGTGTGTGTGTGTGTGTGTGTGTGTGTGTGTACACTTAGGAACAATTAATGTCAGTGATACAACATATGGGCAGAAACTTTGGGGCCTTTTTGCATGTGAAATAGTCATAGAATGGAATTTTATGACAGAGTTCTAGGTAGACCTCTGTAAACCTTGGCAATCTACACAGTATACCATTTATACAGAAGTAAGTGTTTATTGCTTGGTGGACTGAAGGTCTTCCTCCTCTCCTTCAGCACAGACCCTCAAGATTATATGAGGAAGCCTTAAACACACATCCTTTAATGGAGATACTGAAACCAATTCACCAACTTTATGGATAGCTTTGAGAGACTTTGATGCGGTGGAAATGAACCTGTTAGTTTCACTTATAGATCAGGAGATTGCTTGCAAGTTTGAAGCTTGTGCATTTACACATGCTAGCAAATGGCATAATTAACAACAGTTCTCTTTGTGGTATCTTCCAGGTCTACAGAGTGTCTGGAGGATACCAAAGGTGGTAAAAGTGACATTTACCAGATTTTTGTAGGTTTTTGTGCTTTTCTTGTCAGCAAGACAGCCATGCTCATTATACTTTAAGAAGATATATGCCTTAGTTAAAAGAAAAATTTAGTTGATGGGTGGGTGGCAAGAAGAAAGGATTGTTTGCATAGAATAGTTAGTAGTATAGATCATTTTCTGCAGTAAAGTGGGTGTCTATCCTTTTTTATGCTTAACTAGCTATTTGAGTAATCAGTTTTAAACTAGTTATTGGAGTAACAGCTTTAAAATATCACCGTTTTTCTTAGCCTGACAGATTAAAGTAAAAGAAAGGGCATGTCTGTACTTACACGTTTCCGTAAAAATATCTGCATTCCTCTAAAACCTCTTAAATGGAGCAAACGCTTTATTCATAAAAGCTCTCATAATAATTGCAAGTCTATGTTATTCTGGGCTGGCTGAATGAGGTTTAAGAACAAGGTGACAGCTATTATTTGAAGTGTGTGAAATTAGGAATTCCAGAAATGTTTTGAATCGTATTCTCTTAGTTTCTATACTCTGGGTCTTCAAAACAGTTCTCAATACTTAGGAACAACTAATGCCAGTGATATAGAATGAAATTACTATCTGCTTGAAAACTTTTATTTTTTGTTTTTCCCCGGTGAGCAATGGCTATAGAATGGTAATTTACAGTTGTCATTCCACAAAAGTGTGAGCCACTTATTGCAAGACAGGGTGTTGGAGAAAACCTTACCTTTAAGGCATCTGAATGTGTATTATTTTAAAATTATTTTTAAACAAAAAACAAATCATGGCATTATAAGGCACATTACAGAAAGTATAGTGAAATTCTCAATGTCTTACCTGGACTCCTTGGCAGAAAGCTCTTTTAAAAAATAAAGCTTTTTTTTTTTTAATCTTCCCAATTCCTTCCATCACTTTTCTGCCCCTAAAGAAGTAATGCTTACAAAGCTGTACTCAGTAGCTCATCATTCTATGTTGGAAAGATGTCAGACCTTTAAAAATTTTTTATTTTTCTTATGGGTTGGCTTTGTGTCAAAGACCTAAGTTGGTATTAGTTTGAAGAACATCTTAGGGCAAGAATTCCATTTAGAATTTCCTCCAAAGAACCTAAAACTAACCAAAATGTGTATTTTGTGTGGCACTGTGTTTAGAAATGGGATCCCAATGTGAAATGTCATTTTCCATATCAGTTGGAGTTTTTTTTTTTCATTAGCTGCTCTATTGTAGGACTCATATTTATACTAGTATGTTTTTTGGAATGAAACGTTAGTATTTCATTACTAGAAAGTAGACTCTCATTCATAATGGGTGATGGTAGTAAATCCTCATTGGACTAAACTGTGCTAACAGAAGACTGCGGGAGTATTTGCTAATCCTCAGCAAGCAAGCTTTCATATCTTTTAGTGAGAAATTGGAAGGATTGAAAGAGAAAGAGAAGAAAAAAGTAAAAGGCATTGTTGGTGTAAAATAGAAATATAACTAGCATTTTGGTTTAACTGAAGAAATACAATCTGTGCAACTATATATAATGCTATAAAATAGATCACACGTGTATGTAGAACTAGTTAAGAACATTTGGATCCACTATTATGCTGGGAAAACAGTGCTTCCCAGTTCTTATGTGAAATTCCCTGCCAGTGGGAAGGGAAATGTGAAAGGAATGTTTTCAAATGTTCTTTGATTGGGGCCACTTTGGCCAGGCAGACCTGAGAGACATTGTGTACCACCCCCCTAACCTACTTGTGTTTGCAACCACAAACATCCCATTAAATGTGCTGCTTTTGATGGGCTCCCAGGGGCAACTGATTATTAATGTTTGTCAGACACAGAAGTATTGACATTGTTGTGTTATTAGCATTACTATTCTAACAGCCCAGTCATCAAGGACCCCAGGAGACCTTATTTTGATAACCACTAATGAAGGAGATACAATGTGTGGCAGTAGTAATTTTTGTAATGAACAATTTTACTACCTACTTAGTTTGAAGGTTATGTAAACAAATGAAAAGGGAAAACATAAGGAAAAATACTGAACACTTGTTAGCATTGATTTAGGTTATGAATTACAACTCAAGACTATTGATATGTTCATTCATAGACAGAAGGGGGCCAACATAAATAATAATATGAGGCCATGTCCTAAGACCTAGCAGAAACATGTATAATAGATGAATAATTTGTTCTGGAGTGGTTTTCTGGCTATATATGAAAGTTTTCTTAGATATGATTCATCTTTCCTTCATCACAAATATAGTGGGATCAAAATTAAAAGGTATAATTGTTGGTTTCAGGGTGTCTTTCAGAGATGGAATAACATCACCAATCTGTGCTGTTCATAGCAGTGACAGTTGGGAGTTGTGGTTAGGGACCCTTCTGAGACTCTGCAAAAAGCGTATTCTGATATTTACATCTATTGATTGCCCGTTATATGGTAGTCACTCAACTAGATGCTGAAAACAGGCAAAGGCAAAACTTAACCTGCTACCTGATCTCATGGAGCTTCTAATTTCATGGGGAAGACAGATGTTAAAAGAAATAATTACATAAGTTACCAATAAGCTACAATTATAAACCTTAAAGTCTCCACCAAAAGACTGGAACTGAAAAATGAATTTAGTAAAGTTGCAGGATACAAAATCATTGTACAGAAATCGGTTGCATTCATATACACTAATAATGAAGCAGCAGAAAGTGAAATGAAGAAAACAATCCCATTTACAATAACACCAAAACAATAAAATATCTATGAATGAACTTAACCAAAGAGATGAAAGACCTGTACTCTGAAAACTATAAAATATGGATGAAAGAAATTCAAGATGATGCAAAAAAAAAATGGAAAGACATTCTATACTCATGGGTTGGAAGAAGAAATATTGCTAAAATATATATACTACTCAAAGCAATATATGGATTTAATGTAATCCCTATCAAAATACTAACAGCATCTTTTTCATGGAACTAGAAGAAACAATCCTAAAATTTGTATGGAACTACAAAAGAATAGCCAAAGCAATCTTGAAAAAGAAAAACAAAACTGGAGTATCACAATTCCAGATTTCAAGTTCTATTACAAAATGGTAGTAATTAATACAGTATGGTACTGGCATAAAAATAGACACATCGATCAAGAGAATAGAACAGAAAACCCAGAAATAAACCATCGATCATATGGTCAATTAATCTTCAACAAAGGAGGAATGGATCTACAATAGGAAAAAGACAGTCTTTTTAGCAAATGGTGTGGGGAAACTGGACAGCTACATGCAAAAGAATGAAACTGGACCACATTCTTTCACCATACACAAAAATAAACTCAAAACAGATTAATGACCTAAATGTGAGACCTGAAACCATAAAAATCCTTGAAGAGAACACAGGCAGTAATCTCTCTGACGTTGGCCATAGCAACATTTTCCTAGGTATGTCTCCTGCAGCAAGGGAAATAAAAGTAAAAATAAACTGTTGGGACCACATCAAAATAAAAAGCTTCTGCACAGCAAAGGAACCAGCCAATAAAACTAAAAGGCAACCTATAGAATGTGAGTAGTTATTTGCAAATTCTATATCTAGGAGAGGGTTAGTATCCAAAATATATAAAGACTTGATACAACTCGGTACCCAATAAACAAACAGTCCAATCAAGAAATGGGTAGAATGGGGTACCTGGGTGGCTCAGTCAGTTAAACGTCTGGCTCTTGATTTAGGCTCAGGTCATGATCTCACAGTTTGTGAGATCAAGCCATGTGTCAGCCTCTATGTGCTGACAGTGTGGAGACTGTTTGGGATTCTTTTTCTCCCTCTCTTTCTTGCTTCTCCCCTGCTCATGCATGCATGTGTGCACTTTCTCTCTCTCAAATATAAATAAACATTAAACAAAAAGGGCAGAAGATATGAACAGACATTTCTCTAAAGATATGCAGACAGCCAATAGACACATGGAAAGATGATCAACATCACTCATCATCAGGGAAATGCAAATCAAAACTACAATAAGATGTCAATGGGGCGCCTGGGTGGCTCAGTCGGTTGAGCGGCCGACCTCGGCTCAGGTCATGATCTCGCGGTCCGTGAGTTCGAGCCCCGCGTCGGGCTCTGGGCTGACAGCTCGGAGCCTGGAGCCTGTTTCGGATTCTGTGTCTCCCTCTCTCTCTCTGACCCTCCCCCATTCATGCTCTGTCTCTCTCTGTCTCAAAAATAAATAAACGTTAAAAAAAAAAAAAAAGATGTCACTTCATACCTGCCAGAATGGCTAAAATAAAAAACACAAGAAACAATAAGTGTTGGTGAGAATGTGGAGAAAAAGGAACCCTTTTGCACCATCGTGGGAATGCAAATTCTGTAGCCACTGCAGAAAACAGTATGGAGGTTCCTCAAAATGTTAAAAATAGAACTATCCTATAATCCAAGAATTGCATTACTGAGTATTTACTCTGCTAATTCGAGGGGATACATGACCCCTATGTTTATTGCATCATTATTTACAATAGCCAAACTGGAAGCAGCCCAAGTGTTCATCGACTGATGAATAAAGAAGATGTGGCATATATATAATATATAATATATAACATATAACATATAATATGTAATATATATAAATGAATGAATGAAAGGAAGATTATTCAGCCATAAAAAGGAATGAAATCTTGCAACAGTATGGTAGAGGTAGAGAGTAAGAGAAGTAAGTTATTCAAAGAAAGACAAATACCATATGATCTAATTTGTATGTGGAATTTAAGAAACAAAACAAGCAAAAGGGGAAAAAAGGAGAGAGAGAGGGACAAACCAAGCAACAGACTTTTAACTATAGAGAACAAACTGATGGTCACCAGAGGCGAGGTGGGTGGGGGAATTAAAAAAATAAGTTATAATTTTAATACAACAAGTGTTAATAAGAAGGAATCAGAGGTGTTAAGAGAGATTATTTTAGGGGTGCCTGGGTAGCTCAGTTGGTTGAATGTCTGACTCATGATTTCAGCTCAGGTCATGATCCCAAGGTTATGGGATCCAGCCTTGTGTCAGGCTCTGTGATGAGCATGGAACCTGCTTAAGATTTTCTCTCTCTCTCCTGCTGCACCTCTCCCCTGCACAATCAATCAATCAATGAATAAAACAGACTGTTTCAGGGGGACATAACTGAGGCTGGATTATGGGATGCTGGTTACCAGGCTGAGCCCTGAAAGTGGATGGATGGACTTTGGGGGACAAGGGAAGGAAGCCTGGAGGGAGGAACACAGTCTTAGCTAGTGGGAGGAGCCTGTTGAAGTAAGATGGTGAAGGGAGGAGGTTAGATACTGAAGAACAGAGAGCAAAAAGAGAGTGGTTAAAGACAAGAAGAGATCAAATCATGTATGGCCTTCTAAGTCTTGTGGAAAATTTTGGACTTTGAAGCAATAAGAAGTAATTGTAAGTCATTTCAAATGTGGAATGACATAATCAGATATGTTTCTTAAAAAATCATGGAGGCCATTTCATGGATATAATAGATGGTCCAAAATATTCAATGGGCTTATGAAATTTAGAGAATATCTTAAAGGTGCTATTTGTTACAATAGCAAAAACATTGAGCAATTTAAAACTCTTGTTGAGCCAAGATCATCTTTTTAAGATCTTTTTGATATCATTATTTATGCTCAAACACAAAGCTGTCTGTTGGATAGTTTGAAAAATATATTTAAAAATAAGTTTTCCTCAGGGGTGCCTGGGTTGCTCAGTCGTTTAGGTGTCCAACGTCTGCTCAGGTTACGATCTCGTGGTTCACGAATTCAAGCCCCGCGTCAGGCTCTGTGCTAACAGCTCAGAGCCTGGAGCCTGCTTCAGATTCTGTGTCTCCCTCTGTCTCTATCCCTCCCATGCCATATTCTCTCTCTCTCTCTCTCTCTCTCTCTCTCTCTCTCTCAAAAATAAATAAAAACATTTAAAAAATAAAAAAATAAGTTTCCTCAACTTAAGCAGTAGTTTAGAAATTTTTAAAACCTTTATTATACTTACTTTGGAAAAGTAATCCCAATAATTTTAATTTTTAAAGGTTTCATTAGTGAAATAGGTAGGAAAGGTGGAGTGGAAACAAAATGAGAATAGACTTTGGAGTCAAACAAACCTGAATTTGAACTCACATTGGCCACTTATGAGGAAAGTACCTTTACATGTTTTATTTTGAAGGTTTCTTATTGACATTTTATGGAGATTTGGAGTAGTGGTTAAAGCAAGAATTTGGAATTCAAAGGAGAATTGGAATGCGAATTCCATTCTTTATTATAAGCATGAACCTTGAGGCAAATCACTTGCCCTTTCTAAGCCTCAGTTTTTTCAACTATAAAATGGGAAAGCTAGTATCTTTCACAAAAAGTTTTTATTCATAGAAGTTGTCAGAAAACATTGCATGTTGTAAGGTTCTTGGCAAATGTTAGCTATAATGATAGTATTGTGTTTCTGGGGTCTTGGCGTATTAGGGAAAGGATTACAAGAGTTTAACATGTTTTTACCTTTTAAAATATAATAGATTTAGTGCTCGCTTCAGCAGCACATATACTAAAATGTCACAGATTTGGGTTTAGTCATGAATAACTGATATGAAGTGCCTGTTGTGTACTAGACTCTGTTCTAGGTGCTTTAGAACTGTTGTGTAATTTCATTTCCACAGTGAATTTCAAAACAGGGGGTTGTGCTCCCCATAGTGCAGATGAGGACACAGGTGCACCCCGTTAACATGTTTTGCCCCATGCCATGGTGTAACTGAGAGATTATCCAACACTGAGCCTTGTTTTGTGTGATTTCAAAGCCATTACTATTGCTTTTATTCATGCAGTCTCATTTTTCTCAATATCTACTGATGAAAGTATATTTTGATTATAGGGCAATTTCACATTTAGCTTTAAGCTAATTGTCCCCTACCAAAGCCCAATGGCAAAGGGTCTGTTGTATTGCACATGCCCCAGTAATAAAAATATGGCTGTATTATATCCATATTGTTTACATAAATAATCCTCAGTAGTCCATTTTTATATTTAAGATTCCAGCATTTAGAAAACATTTTGGACAAATGCTGTAAAAGTTATTTCATCTCTACCCACATAACAAATTTTCTCTTAACAGAAAACATATTCCTACCCACATAACAAATTTTCTCTTAACAGAAAACACCTGTAGTCTCTTTTGAATCATTTAAAGATGGATTACAGCCCATTTTATAGTTCTTATTTTGACTCCATATATTATTCATGTTTATAAGTTTTCTTGCTCATATTGTCATAAAAATTATAGACTTAATTAGCCTCATGACCAGTCTAAGAAGTCAATAATAAATAACCCACATTTAATAGATGACACAAGGAAGTTAACTGACGGCTGTGAGGAACCACTTTGAATAAACCCAGTATTTTTTAAAAATGTTTTTTTATTATTGAAGTATATTTGGCATACAGTGTTATATTAATTTCGGTGTATCTTAATACAACATAGTGATTTGACAATTCTTACATTATCTAGTGCTTACCTTGGTAGGTGTAGATGCCATCTGTCACCATACAGCATTATCACAGTATTATTGATTTATTATTGATTATATTCCCTAACTTGTACTTTTCATCCTTGTGACTTACTCATTTTATAGTTCGAAGTTTGTACCTCTTAATCCCCTTCATCTATTTCACCATTCCAGTACTCTTGATTTTTATTTATGACTGCCCTACTGATCTTGGTAGAAAATAAGAAGAGTAGACTTTCCAAGGTGATTTCTCCATTAAAAATGGCTAAACATTAACACACTTCAGTAGATGAACTTGTATAAGATTTTGATTTGGGGCTAGGTTACCTGGAGACCATATTATTGGAAACATTTTCTTTTCTCCCAGAACATGTTTGACTCTCTCCAGGAGCTCATAATCCTTTAAAAATCACACACGCATACAGACTTACACTTTATCTTTCACCAAAATAACATCCATTTTTAAGGCATATCTCCCAGAAACCAGTATTTCTTCTTAGGTGATAGCTTTCCTCCCTCCCTCCAAACATCTGTCATTAGATAGAAAATCGGGTCAGAAAGATTTAACTAACAGCCTTTAAAGGACCGTGAGCATTATTATTCTGGGTATGGAACCACTCCTTTTCTGCTCACAATTACCCTTGGTGAGGATGGTCAAAATACATGACAAAGCATATGACTCAGGAATTTGATAGTTTTCCCCACTACAGAAACAACTCTTTAATGTTTACTGTTTAGTTACTTCCTATGTTTAAAATGACCTTAATTAAACACTTTTATAATTAAAATTAACAGAGAAAAATTCTAATTAAAATGCTATTTAAAGAAATGTAATGTAGCCCCTGGAATATATCAATGGTTTTCCTTTCACTTTTATTTATTGGTTGTTACCAATTCTATAAAAAATTTTTTTTGAGTAGAGTTGACACATAATGTTACATTAGTTTCAGGTGTATAACATAATGATTCAATTTCTCTATACATTATGCTATGCTCACGACAAGTGTAGCTACCATCTGTCACCATAAAATGCTATTGCAATATCATTGACTATATTCCCTATGCTGGACCTTCTATTCCTGTGAGTTGGTTGTTAACTAATTCTTTATTAGATTGCCAGTTTATTCTGAGTATTTTGAGAAGCTGTAAACTTTCCTTACCATAAACTTATGTTTATGGTAGGAGCTTTTATGTTACACACACACACACACACACACACACACACACACACACCTTTTTTTTTTTAATACTTGGAATAATGAAGTATCATGAACTGTAAATTTGAATGGTGAGCCTTCTCAGATACCACAGACTTTATCTGTATTTTTCCTTCTAATCCAAGGACCCGGACTGTCTTTTCTTTACTACTTTTCTTTTCCTATGTGTTTAAAAATAATTATTGTGACACCACACACCAGTTTGTCTTTTCAGCTGTAAGAAAGTTCCTGAAGAACTAGGATACAAGGTATACATCTGCTATTACCTTTGGTGTGCTCTACCAAGCTAGTTGAGATTTACCCAAGAAACAAAGATATTTCCCTGGTTACTCTGCTAGCACTTAGTTCTTTTGGCTTTATATTGCTTTAGTATAAAATGAAATGTCTCCAGTGTTGCTAAGTAGGTAATTTTTCATGTTCCAGCTTTAGGTGCCCTTTCTTTTTTAGTATTGTAGAATATAACAATTGGACACTGTTTAATATATAGATGGATATTGGATATTTGGCCCCTTTCTAATTGCTCCAAAATCATCTGACAGTGGTTATTGACAAAGGTACAGAACCAATCTTTGAAAAGGCAACTTAATGCTGAATATATCCAGGCTCAATATTATAATGCTTTTTGGCCCACACTGGTAAATTCTTGGGTTTCAAAGCAGAAAGGAACTATTAAGGGTTATCTAGTGAGTTAACTCCACTTTATAGATGAAGAAAATTGTTCATTAATAACATTCATTCATTCACATAGCAAACATTAGATAAAGAGCCCTTACCCTGTGTGGGTCCTAGAATTATTAATTCTAAATAGTGTCCATTGGAAGAGGAAGATTGACAAATAATTACCATATCCAGTGAAAACTTACATCATAAAGACACATTTAAAGTACTCTGAGGCCACACCTTTGACTGTAGAAGTGTTGACATATGCAATAGGAGTTTCATTGTAAAAAATGAGTAAGTATCTACCAGGCAGGCCAGGGAGAGAAGGCATCTGGGCAGAGCAAACAGAAGTCAGGGAAGAGCACAGTTACTATGACAAATGCTTAGTGTGTTAGTGTGACTGGAACATAGGACTTTACAATGAGGGGTGGTGAAGAATAGCCAAGTTATCACTGTGGGGCAGTGTTATTGGGAACAGCTCATACAGAGCTAGACATTCTGTCAGGACAAGAGGGATGGCTTTGTGAGTTGTGAAGCAATTGAAATACTTCCAAACTGGTTGATAAATAGCCACTGATCTGAGACTCCACCTCCCAGAAGTCCTCACATCCAGTGATTCATCAGTTAAAGAGTTGGCAACTTACAGGAGGTCTCTAGGACCCCTCCAGTACTAAGGTTAGTTAGGTAGTGCTGATTGTTCTTTTTTTTTTTTTTTTTTTAATTTTGGATAAGAGAGAGCATGCATGTGAGCCAGGAAGAGAGAGAGGGAGAGAGAGAAAGAGAAAGGGAGGGAGGGAGGATCTTAAGCAGGCTTACACCCAGCTCGGAGCCCTACCCAGTGCTCCAACTCACGAACCCATGAGATCATGACCTGAACTGAAATCAAGAGTCAGATGCTTAACTGACTGAGTCTTCCAGGCACCCCTGATTGTTCATTTTTTGAGCATCTCTTTTGTATGCCATCGTAAAGAATGTGAACTTTATCCTATAGGGTAGGACTTAAAAATTCAGGTGCTTCCAGGGGGTCAGGCAGGCTACATAAAAATGAATAAAGCAAGTAGGTACATATAACAGGGAGAGATGAGGACTGTAGTGAATTGGAGGCATCAAAATTAATTTTTAAAGAACTCTGCATCAATAAACACAGAGTTTTGTGATTTTGACAGATGGGCTGCCAATGCTCAAATTCTGCACTATAAGTAATAGGAAAACCTCAGTAGGGTTTCTTTTTGATTTTCCTTTTAAACTAGGGGAGTGATATAAGCTTTATTTTTTTTTAGAAAAATTGCCTAGAGGCTTTGATAGACAGAGATTACAAAAGAAAGAGATATGAGACCCAGAACATGGGCTGTTACTTTTGCAACAACGTGGATGGTTCTCACTCATGTGGAATTTGAGAAACTTAACAGAAGATCATGGGGGAAGGGAAGGAAAAAAGTAGTTAGAAATTGAGAGGGAGCCAAACCATAAGAGACTCTTAAATACAAAGCAAAAACTGAGGGTTGATGGGGAGGCAGGGGTGAGGGGAGAATGGGTGATGGGCATTGAGGGGGGCACTTGTTTTGATGAGCACTGGGTGTTGTATGTAAGTAATGAATCATGGGAATCTATGCTGAAATTAAGAGCACATTGTATACTCTGTATATAAGCTAACTTGACAATGAATTATACGTATAAAAAATTATCCTATGGACGTAGAATAAAAGGCTGGTTATCTTTGGGTGATGGAGACTATGCCTTATTACCTCTTTTATTTTTGCTTATCTTTTTTTCCCTAAAATTTCTAAAATAAACCTATTTTGTGGGAAAAAAAAAGAACAGAGGCTGTTACTAGTTCAAAGACTGGATGAGAAAACCCTGACTTAAATTAAAATATTTTGGATTGAATATTAAAATAAAGTTTTCTCTGTGTAATAAAACAATAGAAAGGATTATTAAGGAAGATATGCAATCTCCATCTTAAAATGTTTCAAGTACTGAAAGACAGTGTTAGAAGCTAAACCCAGTGATTTCTCAGGGAACTTTCTAGGTCTGTGATCATCTGAAGCACAACTGAGGCACAATATTTGTGGAGGAAAAACAAACAAAAACTGTGTGGGTGGTGAAATGGAGTGGAAGAAATGCTGAAAGAACCCTTTTATAATACCCTGCAGGGGATTTGTGTGGTGATGTTAAGATGTTTTCAACAATTCTGAGGTCTATTCATGAATTTAGTGAATTTGAGTACACACTTTATGCTACACACTATTCTAGGCACAATATTAAATAGCACTCATTAGTTCATTTCTTGAGAATTGACTACATACTTAGCACACTTCTAGACATTGTGGATAAGCTAGGGAATAAAACCTACAGTCCCTGCCCTCTAGGAATATCTATTCTAGGCGAGGAGACAGACAATAGACCTGATTGAAAGTCAGGTTATGGTGAGCAAACCTCAAGGGATGGATTGAGGCTGGAGAAGATTTGAGACGGAAACCAACTAGGTATGTAATATCTGGGAAGATTAGAGTGTAGGAAAAGTGATCACTCTACAAACATAATGGAAGGGTCTTCATAGACCTAAAGCTAGCAGAACTTGGAATGTAAGGAATGTAAGGGAGCAGAGGTGAAGAGAGAAAGTCACAGATGTGAGTCTAGGGTGTTGAACCCTTATAGTAGCAAAAGTTATGTGCTAGTTTTGATGGCTGAATTTGAGATTTTGGTGAGACCCCCAAGTGTAGCTCTTTCCTCAGATCAGCATCTCTCAAACTTTGGTGTGTGTCAGAGTCACCTGAGAAACTTGACAAAAATAAAAAGATCCAGGGTGTATTCCTTCAACCAGTCTGAGACTCTTTTCTTTTTTAAATTAGATTACCAGGTTATTCTCCCACAAAGTTTGTGAACCACTAGCTTAGGTAACCAGGGATACAAACCTGTATAGAGGGATTGAGCTAAGGGCTGGAGATGTATATTTTGTATACAAAAATGTTGAGCCTTATTGGATGGATCAGCTCTCCCAGGTGATGAGTATTGTTTATTGATGAATCAATGCATGTATGAATGGCTATTACAAAAACTAAAAAAAAAAAAAAAAAGCTAGAAGGAAAATTTTAGGAGAAGGTAGGCAATCCTATCAATTGCAGTAGCCTGAGGTCAAGAAGCCTGAAATATACAGGAGTGCTGGTAGACTGAGTCAGAAGGAAGCTATTGCTATAGAAGAGATGGGGTAGTTAAGCACAATCAGTGAATTTAGGCTCTGCCATCATTTATAGCATTCATCCTGAGCTGTTGATGAGCATTGTTAGGGCAATAAGATATATATAAATATTCACACACATACACACACACACACACACACACACACATATATATATATATACACACACACATATGTATACATATATTGTACATATATATGTATATATATGTGTGTGTGTATATATATATATACACACAATACACATACATATGTATATGAATTTATGTATATGTTTGTATGCATGCATGTGTATAAAAGTATAGATGTTTAGCTCTAGAATCTTCGTTGTGCCCTGTTGCTATGTTGATGTCCTTATAGCCCCCTCCTTCAGGTTGTGAATGTTGTGGGAAGGAAGGTCTCTCAGGAATCTTGCAGGCTGTAGAGGAAGGTCTTGGGGAGGCTGGAACACAGACAAAGGCAACCAGATGCAAGGATCATGTCTCCAGTAAGCTGCATACTCCACTTGCCACTCTGTTTTGCAGTGGTTCTTTGCTCCCCAAGAATATAAATGATTTCTAGAAATTGCACAAAAATATAAAATCTTACTTTAAGATCTGTTAAAAGTTTTTTAATTCCAGGCACACATCTCCTTTGAATGGATAAATCTTTGTGTCATGAAGCAGAGATGCTTATTAGCCTGCTCACTGGGATCTGCAGGTTCGTAGATGAAGCATCCAACCTTTCTTGTATTTTGAAATGTCATGTCCAACTGCCTCTTAATGAAGATTCATTTATCCTTTTCACATTGTTAAGTATGGTCTATGGGGATAGACTTCTCTCAGTCCACATGAATAGAGCCCATTACTGCTGATGGAAGTTTTGCACATGCCTGAGTAGGTGAATAGGCATTGAAATAATCTACATTTAGATTTCCACAGTCATTTTTATCTAGCTACTTTCAGACTTCAATGATGATCTCTTTTTGTCTCCAAATGTTGTTTGACATTGATTATAGGTTATCTGGTAATGGGTCTGAGTTTGTTACTTTAATAGGTGTAAGTATTTCTTTCCTCTGTTTCAGCTGAGAAGTTTTGAGAGTGAACTATTCACAGCCATTAAGAGATCTCCAATTTAATTTGTCATCATGCTTATTCTGTAGTTCACAGTAAGTCCAGAGTACTGAAGGAACTGAACAAGTGGACTTGTAGACATCAGATAGCTGGCCATGGTGTTGGCCATGGCGTCCCAGGATGGTCAGAACTTCTTCCAGCCTCTCTCTTCCTGGATATCTCGGGTTTATGAAGCTCTCCAGCAAGCAGGAGATATGTTATCTGCTTCGCTGGTTAACTTAAACAAGCAAGACTCTAAATTAAGTGAAAAGCTAGACCAGGACTTAGATGATATTCAGATTCAGGAAGCTTACTTTGAAGATGAAGAACAAGGCAATGATTGGCGTCAAGAGGATGAAAATCCCTTGTTTCTTGAAGTGGATCATTTCTCCTGTTGTAATAGTGATTTGCAGGACTCTGCTCAAAGTTCAAGCCCCAGACTTAGCCAACCTGAAAAGGACTCCTGTTCCATAATGTCCCAGTGGCCCAGTCAGACCCTTGATGACCAAAAGCCACCATATATGCTCTCTTCTATTGCTGAGGAACAACGTCACCTTGAAAAGCAAAGAAGTGGTCTTCAGCACAGCTTTGACAGCCAGCTCTCTGGTATTTTAGAAAATGTTAATGGAAAAATGCAAGGTAAGGTAGCCAGTGATTAATTTCTCTGGGTTCTGCCAAAGGACATTTCTACTAATTTTATTTTGACTTGTTTTAGTTATCATATGAATTTTATTTTTCTCTCTCTTTAAACGTTTCCACATACTGGCTTTTTATTGAGAGATATACTCCTTAGGAATATTTTCAATATATAAAACGTTGGGAGATCTGTATTTGTGGGCTCCATACTCCAGAACAATAGTTCAGAGCAAGCAAAATGGTGAAAACAAGTTTGTGGGCTGTGTTTGAGAAGCCCTTGTGCATATGTCATGCTTTTTAAACGATCTTTTAAAATGTTCTCTTTTTTTCACTTGGTTAGGAATCTCTAGATGTTACTATATTATT
This sequence comes from Panthera uncia, assembly GCF_023721935.1. Taxonomy (NCBI): domain Eukaryota; kingdom Metazoa; phylum Chordata; class Mammalia; order Carnivora; family Felidae; genus Panthera; species Panthera uncia. The sequence goes on along the minus strand of NW_026057582.1, from coordinate 37,746,900 downwards.
CGGTGTGAAATCCTGTGCAAAAAGCCATACTTGTTGCAAAATTTTTAGTTGATAACACTCCAAGAACACTTTTCACAGCGTTTCACTGAGATGTGATGTGAGATGACAGTAGATAGGAAACCTCTGAAATAAGAATAGCTTGATTTTCTTTAAGCCCTGAGTGGAAAGGACACATTTACAACAAACTGTCTTTAGAGCTTTATCCTGTCAGATATGTTGAATATAGTGAAAATGTAATTAACTCTGTAAAAGTAGCTATAGTATGTCCTGGCATGAATTTCTCATGTTTCTAACGCTCTAAGCCTGAAGTAAGAACATTCGACTTGGTTGAGGGACAGAGGTACATGACAGGCCAAGAAAGGTGTTGGGTGTGTATATGTGATGTGTGCTTGTAATGCATACATATATCACCAAGATTCTTGGATCTTTTATGTGACTTAAAGGTGATGTCACTAATTCCTTTCTTTTTGGGGGAAGCAGACTTTTCTGGAATACCACAGCCTCTTCATCCATTTTCAGTGATTCCTCTTAGTTTTATCTTTTTAAGGAAACATTTTATCCAGATACATGAAATCTTAGAAAATGAGGAAACATAATTTCATATTCTTTTTATAGTACTTTCTTGATACTCTTACTTAAATTAATGTTGAAATGCTAGAATAAATTGGAAAAACAAGGGAGGCTGATATTCTTTCTGAATATGACAAACTTATAAATAAATTCAATTTCCAGCTTTTAAAAATTATCTGTAGAGATAATTTTAGAAACATCTGGGCAACCAATAGGATTTCTTAGATTTGACTTGAAATTTCTATTCCTAATTTAGAAAATTCTTGCTAAAGTTGAACTGTATTTAAAATGATTAACATGAATTTGGCTTAATAGTTGCTTGAAATTGGATTTTTAAAATTTGTGTAATTGTTGTAATAATCTAATGGCAGTAAAACAATGTGTTTATTGGTTTATTCAGGGGATGTTTATTCTGTGGATCATAGCCTCCCAGAAGGCAGGAGCCACATCATAGATTAATTTTTGTATCCCTAACATCAAGCATAATGCTAGGTATATAATAGGACACCAAATAATAATTAATGATGGAACATCATTACAACAAGGTAAGCTAACAACTCTAAGACATAGATACTATTATTTTTCTCACATCACAGTTGAGAAGATTATGCTTAGAGAACTTGTGAATATACCCAAGATCCATATTTAGAAAGAGGCACAGCTCAGGAAGTCCAATTCTAGAGTTTATACATATTATTTCTCTTTTTTTCCTCTCCCTTTTCCAAGTTATAATTTGCATATAGTAAAATTCATCCCTGTTAGTATATGGCTCTGTTTTAATACACAGTCTTGTAACCACTGCCACAACTGAGGTATAAACCATTCCATCACCTCAAAAAAAATTCCCCCAAGTCCCTTTGTACTCATTTCTCTACCACCACCTCTGGGAAATTGCTGGTACATTTTCTTTCTATCATTTTTTCTTCTCCAGAATGCTATATAAATGGAAATATGCAGATGGTAGCCTTTTGAATCTGGCTTCTTTTATTATGTGCTTACAGTAATGCATTTGAGATTCATCCATGTTGCTGTGTGTTTCAGTAGTTTGCTGCTTCTTTTTTTTTTTTTTTTAATTGCTGAGTAGTATTCCACTGCATAAATGCACCACAGTTTGTTGATCCATTCATCAGTTGAGGGATATTTGGGTTGTTTCCAGTTTTTAGCAATGTAAATAAAGCTGCTATAAACATTTGCGAAACAGGTTTGGGTGCAAATGTAAGTTTTCATTTCAACTAGGTAAATACCTAGGAGTAGGTCATATGGGAAGTATATGTTTAACTTTAAGAAATTCTGCTGTTATCTGAATACCACTTCACATTCCCAAAATTAATGTAGTCACTCATTTTCACTTTACCATGGTGTTATCATAAAATGTTTTTCAGCCATTCTCACAGGTGTGTACTGATAGCTCTTATTGGGAGATCACTCTCCTCTGGTCTCCAGTCTGTCCTATGAGCAAAGTCACAAACAGCCTCTTATTTTAGACTATCTTTTCAAGGATGTTTGTATGACAAAGAGCCTTGGAAGATAGAGATAGCATCTCTCTTCAGAGCAGAGAGAAGATTTGTTTGCCTTTCAGTCTAATAAAGATAATGTCTCACTTCAGGGCAAAGCTTAGGCAGATTTGCTTGCAAATGGTAGAGATTTCACAAGCTGGGTCTTCCTTGGCTGTGACATCGCTTCCATGCTGGGCATCTATCTGAGCCTGCCTCTGCATCGCCCCCGTAGTACTTGGAGAGTGGGGGACTGACGTGAATGTGATGTTCATGTAGTATGTGGTACTGTAATAAAACATCCTTTGTCTCTGACTCAAGTCTTATGTCTTCTGCCAACATCCATAAAAATTGTAGCAGGCAAAGTTGTTAGTGTGCAAGTAGGATAAAATCTCAAGGCCTTTCATAGGTTTTAACTCTTGTTTTGATTTTAATTTGCATTTCCCCAATAACTAATGACTTCGAGCATCTTTTCATGCAGTTATTTATCATCTGTGTGGCTTCTTTAGTAAAGTCTTCAAATCTTTTGCCCACTGTTATTGAACTGCTTTTTAATCTTCAAGACTTGAGTGTTATGTTTATATTCTGAGTATGAGATACATTTCTGGATCTTTTCTATTGGTCTACAATTTACAAATATTCTCTCCCAGTTTTGTGCCTTGTCTTTTCCTTCTCTTAATGGTGTCCCTTGAAGAGCAGAGATTCTTAATTACATGAAATCCATCTCATCAAGTTTTTTATTTTTATGAATTGTGCTTTTGTTATCATATCTAAGAAATCTTTGTATAGCCTAAGGTCACAAAGACATTTTTTCTGTGATTTATTCTGGAAATTTTAGAGATATGGGTTTTACATTTAGGGATATACATTTTGAGGTAATTTTTAAATATTATGTGAAGTATGGATGAAAGTGTTTCCCTCCCACCCTCAATATAGATGTCCATTATTCCTATCTCATTTGTTGAAATGATTATCCTTTTTCCATTATGTGCTTTGGGATCTTTGTCAGAAATATATTATCTATACATGAGTGGGTCTATTGCTGGACTCTATATTTTCCCAATAATCTATATTTGTATTCTTTCTCTAATATCACACTGTCCTGATTCCTATAACTTTTTTTTTTAATTTTAGAGAAAGCATGTGAGCAGGGTGGAGCGGCAGAGAGGAGGAGGAGGAGGAGGAGGAGGAGGAGGAGGAGGAGGAGGAGAGAGAGAGAGAGAGAGAGAGAGAGAGAAAGAGAGAGAGAATGAATCTTAAGCAGGCTCCATGCCCAGTGTGGAGCCCCATGTGGGGCTCAATCCCATGACCCTTGGATCATGATCTGAGCTGAAATCAAGAGTCAGATGCTTAACTGACTGAGCCACTCAGGCACCCTTGATTCCTATAGCTTTATAATAGGTCTGGAAATCAGGTAGTGTGGGCCCTCCAACTTTATTATTTTAAAACATTGTTTTGATTATATTTGCTTCTCCATTTAATTTTTATTTTTTTATCATTTTAATTTAAATTTTAGTTAGTTAACATATAGTGTAATATTGGTTTCAGGAGTAGATTTTAGTGATTCATCACTTATATATAACTTCCAGTGCTCATCCTAACAATTGCCCTCCTTAATACCCATAACTTATTTAGCTCATCCCCTTACCCACCTCCCCTTCGAGCAACCCTCAGTTTGTTCTCTATCATTAAGAGTCTCTTGTGGTTTGATTCCTATATACATTTTAGAATAAACTTTTGATTAAAAAATTATGCTGGGAATTTGATTGGAATTGTGTTGAATCCACAGATCAGTTTGGAGGGAATGATATGTTGATAATATTTGTTTTTTCAATTCATGAACATGGTATATTGCTTTATTTAGTGCTTGGATTTTTTTCCATCTGTTTTGTAGTTTCCAGCATAAAGGATCTCATAGATATTTTGTTAGATTTATACCTAAGTATTTCCTCTTTGGGGATGCTTTTGTAAAGAATACTTTTATAACTTTAAATTTAAAACTGGTGCTTGCTAGTATGTAAAAATGCCATTGACTTTTGTATAATGACCTTATATTTTGCAATCTCTCTAAACCCACTGTTAGTTCTAATAGTTTTTTGCAGGTATTTTGGGATTTTCTACATAGAAAATAATACAATTAGTGGGGAAAAGGACAGTTTTATTTCTTCCTTCCCAATATTCCTTTCTGTTATTGATTTATCTTAACTGATTATGCTCTATTGAGCACTCTATTGAATAAGAGTGATGAAAATAGATATCTTTGCCTTGATCTTGAGCTTACTAGAAAAACTTTGTCTTTCACTATTAGTATTTAGGTGTAGGTATTTGTAGATGCTCTTTATTTTATTGAAGAAGTTCCCTTCCATAGGTTTGCTATGAGTTTTTATCAAAAAGGAATTCTGTAAAATGCTGTTTTGAAATATTGAGATTATTATGTGATCTTTCTTGGTTAGTCTGTTGAAATGAATTACACTGATTAATTTTTGAGTGTTGAAGTTGTCTTGCATACCCAGGATAAAATCCATTTGATCATGGTACTGTTCTTTTCATGTATTGCTGGATTTGTTTTGCCAGTGTTTTGTTGAGGATTTTGTTTTCCTTCTGTTTTCATTAGGGATAGTAGGCTGTAGTTTTCTTTTCTTGTACTCTTTGTGTAGTCTTGGTATCTGGATAATGTTGGCCTCACAATGAATTCACAATGAATTCTGAAACATTTTTCCTTTCCTGTAGTCTAGAAAAATTTGAATTAAACAAGCTTTATTTGTTTCTCAGAAGTTTTCTATAGTTTTCCAGCGAACCCATCTGAACCAGGAATTTTGTGTTGAGAAGTAGGGATGGGGAGGGGGAATATTTTCAAGTACAAATTCAGTTTCTTTAGTATGTATAGGATTATTCAAGTTATATGTCTTTTTCTTGAGTGATTTTATGCAGTTTGTGTTTTTTCAAGAATTTTTAAAATGTCATCTATGTTGTTAAATTTATAGACATAGTATTTCCTTGCTATCTTTTAAATGTTTTAAATTTCCTGGTATTGGTGATTTTTGTCTTCATATTTTGCAGAGGGTGTGGTCTGTCTGAGTAAATTATTATCTAATTTATATATCTTTTTTCCAAAGAACTAGTTTTTGGTTTTATTAATTTTTCTTGATTGTTTCTCTGTTCCTGATTTTATTGCTTTCTACTATTATCTTTATTATTTTCTTCTGCTTGCTTTGGTTATAATTTGTTCTTACTTTTTTCTAATATAATTATTAAATGTATAAATTTCCCTATAAGAACTGCTTTATGTGCATCCAATAATTATTAATAAGTTGTCATTAGAAAATATTTTCTAGGGGCGCCTGGGTGGCGCAGTTGGTTAAGCGTCCGACTTCAGCCAGGTCACGATCTCGTGGTCGGTGAGTTCGAGCCCCGCGTCGGGCTCTGGGCTGATGGCTCGGAGCCTGGAGCCTGTTTCTGATTCTGTGTCTCCCTCTCTCTCTGCCCCTCCCCCGTTCATGCTCTGTCTCTCTCTGTCCCAAAAATAAATAAAAAACGTTGAAAAAAAAAAAAAAAGAAAATATTTTCTAGTTTCCCTTTGACTTTTTTTGATACGTGGTTTACTTAAAAGTATGTTGGTTATGTTCTAAATATTGGAAATATTTTAGATAACTTTCTGTTACTAATTTCTAGTTTAATTCAGTATGGTCTAAGTACGTATTTTATATAATTTTGTGGGTTTTTTTAATTAGTTAAAGTTTGTTTTATCATTCTGAATATGTTCTGACTTGTTGAATGTTTCCTATGTACTTGAAAAAGACTATGTATTTTGCTGTTGTTGGGCACAGTGTTCTATAAATTACTTCACGTTTTTTGAGGATGTTTTTCTCAGAATTTTTTATATACTTATTTTATCCACTGATTTTGCCAACTGATTTTGTTTTGTTGATTACTGAGAGAAAAGTATTGCAGTTTCTAACTCTTCTTGTGGATTTGGCTATTTTTCTTTCCAGTTCTAGCAGTTTTTGCTTCATGTAGTTTGAAGCCCTGTTATTAATTCCATATACATTGTAGAAATATGTGCTTCCTTGATGAATTGACTTTTTGCTCATTATGTAATATACCTTTTTTATCCCTGAAGTCTATTTTGATATTAATATGACTATTCCAGCTCTTTCTTTTTTTAAATGTTTATTTATTTATTTGTTTGTTTTGAGAGAGAGAGAGAGAAGCATAGAGAGGAAGAGGAAGCAGGCTTGGTGCTGTCAGCAGGGAGCCTGATGTGAGGCTTGATCTTACCAACCGTGAGATCATGACCTGAGCCAGAATCAAGAGTACAATGCTTGGGGCGCCTGGGTGGCTCCATCTATTAAGCCTCCGACTTTAGCTCAGGTCGTGATCTCTTGGTTCATGGGTTCAAGCAAACATTAAAAAAAAAAAAGAATATGATACTTAACCAACTGAGCCACCCAGGTGCCCCACCAGTGTTCTTTTTTTGTTTTAATTTTTTTTAAATGTTTGTTAATATTTGAGAGAGAGAGACAGAGTATGAGCAGGGGAGGGGCAGAGAGAGAGACAGAATCTGAAGCAGGCTCCAGGCTCTGAGCTGTCAGCACGGGGCCTGATGTGGGGCCCAAATTCAGGAGCTGTGAGATCATGACCTGAGCTCAACCAGCTGGGCCGCCCAGGAGCCTCCCAATATTTTTTTGATTAGTGTTGACATGGTATATTCATTAACTTTAAATTTATTTTTATATTTATAGTGGTATTCTTGTGCATGGCATAAAATTGGGTCTTTTTTTTTTCATCCAACCTAACAAATTTTCAGTTAATTGGTCTTTTTTTTTCCACTGTTTAGTTGGTCTTAATTGTTTATATTTAATGTAATTTTTGATATTGTTGAAATAAAATCTGTCATTAGATTATTCCTATTTGTTTCACCTATTCTTCGTTTCTTTTATCCTATTTTTTTTCTGCCTTCTTTTGAATTGACTATTTTTAAGATTCCATTTCCTCTCCACTCTGGGCTCATTATTCATATCTCTTTTTTTTAATTAAAAAATTACGTATCTTTTTAAAAAATGCTTAATGGTCATGCTAGGATTTACAACATATATCTTTAATTAATTGCAGTCTACCTTGAAAAAATATTTTACTGCTTTAGGTATAGTTTAGTAATACTACAACAGTATATTCCCAATTTTTCCTTCAAGTCCTTTGTTTTATTGTGATACATTTTGCTTTTATACATGAAAGAAATACTCAATACATTGATGCTGTTTTGCTTTAGATGGTTGTCTCTAGATTGGTTGTCTCTCTGATTAAAATAAGAATGTTTGCCTCATTTATGCTATTTGAAGTCTTTAGCTTAGGCGTATATGCTGCTAATGAATTATCTTAGTTGTTTGTCTGAAAAATATTTATTTTTGAAATAGATTTCAGCTAAGTATGGAATTCTGAGTTGACAGTTATTTTTTTCCCCAGCATTTTAAGGTTGTCATTTCACTGTCTCATGGCTTGCATAGTTTTCATATGAGAAGTATGCTGTAATTCTTACTTTTGTTCTTCTGCATGTAAAGTGTCTTTTTTTTCTATTGGATACCTTCAAGATTTTGTGTTTATCTGTGGTTTTCAGCAGCTATATCTACGGGTGTGTGTGCATGTGTCCGTATGTGTGTGTGTTCTGGTGTTGATTTGTCTTGGTGTTCTCTGATCTTTCTGTGTCTGTAGTTTAGTGAGTTTCATTACTTCTGGAAAATTCTTGGCCACCATCTCTACAAATACTGCTTCTAATACATTCTCTTTTGCTCCTCTCTCTAGTATTCCAATTGCACAAATATTAGACCTTTTGATACCGTCTCACAGCTCTTGAATGTTCTTTTTCCTTCACTCTTTTTTCCCTTTTTGTACTCCAGTTTAGGTGGTACAATCTAATGACATCTATTCTTCAAGTTTACTTTCTTTGTGTCAAGTCTGATGACGAGTCCACTGAAAGTCTGACTATGAGTTCATCTCTGTTACCATATATTTTTATTTCTAGCATTCTGATTTGATTTTAAAAAATAATTTCAGGGGCGCCTGGTGGCTCAGTCAGTTGAGCATCCGACTTCAGCTCAGATCATGATCTCAGGGTCAGTGGGTTCGAGCCCCGTGTCAGGCTCTGTGCTGACAGCTCAGAGCCTGGAGCCTGCTTCAGATTCTGTGTCTCCTTCTCTCTCTGCCCCTACCCCGCTCACACTTTGTCTCACTCTGTTTCTCAAAACATAAATAAATGTAAAAAAAATTTTTTTTAAATAATAATTTCAGTCTTCTTTGCTGAAATTTCATATGAGTTTATGCATGTTCCCCCTTTTCCCACTATGACTTTTAACATGTTAATTATAGTTACTTTAAGTTTCCTGTCTGGTAGTTCCAACATCTGAGTCATCTCTGAGTTTGGCTTTTTTGATTGCTTTGTCTCTCGATAGTGTATTTTTCCTTTCTTTTTATTTTGCTTGTCTTGTAATTTTTGATTCAAATCAAACATCATAGGTAGGGAAAGGAAATAGTATTTCTGTCTGGAAATAAGATTAGCCTTTTCTTAAGCCATACAGAGAAAGACAGATACCATATGGTTTCACTCTTATGTGGATCCTGAGAAACTTAACAGAAACCCATGGGGGAGGGGAAGGAAAAAAAAAAAAAAGAGGTTAGAGTGGGAGAGAGCCAAAGCATAAGAGACTCTTAAAAACTGAGAACAAACTGAGGGTTGATGGGAGTGGGAGGGAGGGAAGGGTGGGTGATGGGTATTGAGGAGGGCACCTTTTGGGATGAGCACTGGGTGTTGTATGGAAACCAATTTGACAATAAATTTCATATATTGAAAAAAATATTAGCCTTTTCTAATGCTGGGAGAAGGTTGGGTCAATTTAGTCAGAATTTGATCTGGGTATGGGTTTTGCTGTTATTGTTAACCTCAGTGTTACATAGGCTTCAAAATTCTCTATTATTACATTGTGTCTAGGGTAGGGGCTTGTCTTCTACAGATTTTTGTGAAAATCTGCTCTATCTTCAGCCTTGAGTCTCCTTTTTTTGCCTGTGCCTCAGAAAGTGTCTCTCTCTTTAGGCTTTTGTCCCTCTCCTGGAAGGAGCCTTCTTTCTTCTATATTACTTGGTATTTGCTAATGTGGTGTGGTTGTGTTGGAAATTTCTGTTTTCTGCTGTTTTGGAGCAGCCTATTTTAGGCAGTTCTTATGTCCCTGTGTCACAGAGTTAGGGCCTTCTCAATAATTTTGCCCCTCCCCTGATGGTCTGACCCTAAGAATTCTTTCTGCCCTTTTCCTAAGGTGGAATTTTTAATTTTGTTTTATTCACTCATGTTAATGTGTTTTTATCTGTGGTTTAGGGGTGACAAAATTTGCTTCCCTTCCCCAAGTAGCTTAAAGCCTTTGTTCCATAATGTAAATATCATAGAAGAATTTTGGCAAGACTTCTTACCTCTCCTATAGTAGCCACTCTTCCCCTCTTCCAGGACTGCACTATGAGAGAAACTTTCTTTACTCCTGTTGTGCCCTGCCTCCAGTCTTTCTTATGAATTTTGTGGAGAAGAGCTTCTAAATGGGTTTCGATTTTCCTTGGATTTGTGACTCCTATGAGTTCTGTACACTTGTGCTTGTCCATAGTTGGCCTTTAGAAATTCCTTGAAAATATTAGCTTCTTCTTACCATCTTGCATAAATCCAGCATCTGCCCCTAGCAAGGCAATGCTTGAGTCCTTTATTCCTTTGAAATAAGTTTTCTTTTTTTCGCTTTTGGACTGGTTGTTTATATTATGACTAGAGCTCTCTGATGAGTTTAAGAAATGTGTCATTTTACAAATACCTATATTTTATTGTTTTTGTTGTGAAAGAGTGGGAGCATTATTTCCAATGTTCTACATCCTAAGTAGAAACTGAGACTTAGAAAATACACACTTAAAACTATATTCTAAAATTGAATTGGACATTCTTATTAATAGAGTAGCATGTATGGGCTGGGAGATAAATGTACAACTAAGATATTGGTTTTCCTATAATGAGTTGTGTAATGCCTAAGAGTTAGTCATATGTAATGAGTCCTATAAAAAAAGTTTGTGTAAAGCTACAAGAACTAGGTACATGGTAACTCTTGAGATAATTTTATCAGAGATGGTCAGAAAAGGTTTCACAAAGCAGGTGATATAGGACTACAAACTGTAAGCATGAGTCAGAATTTAACAGGTGGATGGAGGGAGAAAAGCATTCCTTTTAGAGGAATGGCATGAACACAGATATGTGGACAAGCCTGACATTTTTAGGGATGGAAAATGAGGCTAGAGCTTAGGTTGCAACTGAGAAGGTCTTTGTTTTTTCTGTGTTAGGGATTTAGCTTTTATTTTGTAAGCAGTTGGGAATCTCAAGAAGATCATAATCATAAGTGACACCAACAGAGCCTTGTTTTAGAAGGATAACTCTAGCATCAGTTTGGAGGCTAAATTGAAGGGAAGAATGTATGTTGTCTCTCTAGGGAGCTATTGTAAGAAGAAATGGTATCTAAAACAATATGAATACATATAGAGAAATAGTTTTCATTATTTTCATGACACAATGAAGTCATCAAAAAGGCATCTCAGGAAGAGAGTCTTTGACAGGGCTCTGACAGAGCAATGGGGGCATTGGCTTATTAGTGGAGGCAGAAGTCCAGGTTTCCCTCTTGGCCTCCTTAACTCTTGAAGGGGTGGTCCTCATTATTGTTGGGTGAGGATGGGAGTTCTATCTTCCCATGTGAGTTCCACTAACACTGAGTTGAGGGTAGCCTTAATACTGTTGGGTGATGGTGAAAATCTTGTCTCCACTAGAGCTCCTCTGATACCCCCCAAGTTGGGAGGGGCAGGAATGCCTCAATTCAAGTCTGGGTCCAAGTTCCTCATGTGGCGTATTCTGATAGAGATAGAGGATGCTTATTATTGGCTATCAAAAATGAAAGTCCTGGATCCCTACTTTGCCTTCTTTGGCACCCTCTGGTGGGGATATTGATCAGGGTGCCTCATTATAGCCTGGTGAGTATGGGAATGTAGGCTCCCCATTTGGACTTTGCTGGCATGGATGAGGGTAGGGAATAGTTTTTTTCTTTTTCTTTTCTTTTTTTATTTTTTTACTGTGCTGTTTAGCTAGAGTAGAACATTGATTATCTGAGTTTTCTTTTTTTTCTAGGCTGCCCCTTCCCTGGTCCTTTGCATAGAAAGAGTGGGCTTTTCTTGGGAACTTTTTTGTCTGTGCCTGTTGGCATTTATGGGTTTCCAGCTTCTTTGGCTTCATGTCTGAGCTATGTGTGGCAAAACAACCCAAGAAAGTCACCACCATGATGTTCCTTGAATTCTGGTCCCTGGCCATTCTACCATCTTCTCTGTACCTTTTAGTCTTCCTATCTTTGTTTTATATACAGTGTCTAGGGTTTTTGATTGTACTTAGGGGGAAGAATAGGGAAAAGTACATCTATTCTATCTTCCTGGAAGTGAAAGTCTTCTATTTAGTCCATAACAGTATTATAACTAAATCTCACTCGCTTTTTTTGATTTCACAGTGAAACTAAGAGCAATAGAATATGACAAAGGGAGGTGTGAATGTATAGGTCAATATGGGGAGAAAAATTTCTCTAAAAAGAGAGGTTTTGTATGACGGCTTTTCTCAATCAAATGCTTATTGAATGTCTACCATGTATACAAAGCACTATGGGGAGTGGACAAGTGTACACAAGTAGAGATCAGCCACTCCTTCAGATTATTGCAAAGCTTATGCCATTTGTTTAATATGTTCCAGAAGATGCACAAATGCTTTCAATGTCCTGGCTGTTGGTGGGAGTTGGGAATGCAGTAGAGACCTAAAATGAGACAGTCTCATTGGCCCAACTCACTCATGACTTTATAGGTGGGGGAGCTTTACTAAGTTGCCTTTAGGGAGTTTTCATCTTTGTCTCTCTTCCTGATGTGATATAGCCCACTAATTTACTTCAAATGCCTCTTAACCAGTGAACAAAGACTCTTGTTCCTCTTTCCTCAAAATATGTACATACCCTGAGCCCTCTACAAAACCAGGATAAGGGACTGGACTCTCAGCTGTATGACTATTAAACACTTGGTTTTTTTGGGTCTACCTGCTGACTAGCAGTCTTAAATTATCATCAGTGCTCAGTTTTTCTTTTATTCCAACGGATCACGGCAGCTGCAGTACATGGCTGCTTTGCAGTCTATTAAAGAGATGTATTTGGAGATACACTAGGAAAAGGCGGCATTTTAATCAGTGATTTATATGCACTTTTTAAAAAGCCTTGTCAAATCTGCTTTTCCCATTTAACCTTGAATTCTTTTCATAACATTGTATCTTGATTTTATGTTCCTTAATGTGCCATATTTTTTCTCTACAATAGATTTTAAGCTAAATTGGCCCAAAACAAGAGGGATGCTGAATGCTTTTTGTAACCATGGAAACATTTCTGGGCACTTACTGAGGATCTGGTTGCCAATAGTAATGTAACAGAGAAAAGAGATACACTTCATTTAGCAGTTGCCTATGATTAAGAGGCAGATAGACTCCTTATAGTGATATCTCAAGATAGGTTTTTTTGGTTTAAAGACCCAAATCCAAAACACCAACTTCTCAGTCAAGAAGCAGTTATGACACTTTGATATGTGATGGGAAAGAGTTCTAATTGCATTTAAAAATCATCTTTGTTTTCAGTTTTTCACCTCATACTTTTTTTTTGAGACTGTTTTTTAACCACATGTATTTGTTTCCAAGAAATATGCTCACTATTTCCTGAAATAGCCTGCTAATGGAATTAATGTGTTCCAAGTACACTGGCATATAGAACTTTAGATACACTCTTTGGCTAGATGGAATGAATTAAAAAAAAATAGAACAGCAGGCTTTGAAATCATGGTGACATAATTTGACTTTTCGGTCAGATTATGAGGCTAATATAACATGAAAGGGAAAATCCTACAGTCTTAGTTACTGGTGGGTCTCAAGATTTTATGGATTCGGGGTATTTTGTTCTGTCAATGTTGTTAGGATTGCTTGTGGCAATTGAGACTAAAAGGCATCAGGTAATATAGTGCAATTGATTTATAAATCATATGAGCTTTATTTCTTTTCTGTAGGACATGTTATGGCATATGAAATGTTGCATCCTGCCTTTCCTTTGTTTGCAATACTTGAACTTTGCTTTTGCATTGACAAAGTGCTTTCTTGAAAGTAAACTTATCTCTAGTTAAATTTGTCTTCATTCATTAGTCCTTCATTTGATAGCATATGCCATCACGTTCCTTGGTTATTGAGAATTGGTCATAAAAAAGTTTAGTATTCTGCAAAATCTTCAGAACTTGTTTTCTAAAAACCTTTTGAGGTTAATTTTCTTGATATGTTGACTTGCATGTTTTAGAAAAAGTAGGTATTAATGAACATGCTAGGAGCTGATGTACAGTATTCAGAGTCTTGACTTGAAGGCAAGGAGACTTATTGCTACTGCTATGTATTTTGCAATTTTGTGTCATTTTTAAGGGAAATTTTAGGCATGTAACAAATTCCTGCATGGACAGAAGTTGGAACATATGACTTATTCAAATGGTCAGAATGTGGATTAAATTTTTACCTTGATTTCTGGGTATTATTATAATAGAATGCTTGAACATTTTTAAAGGCAGCTTTAAAATGAGGAAATAAAGTCCTTTTTTCTTTTCCTACTCTTACCATCATTAGGAATGGATTAGAGAGATAGGAGGTAAATTATACTACAAATGAGCTTAAGTTCCATTTTTCCAATTCCCAAGGAACAAGGAATTTTTCTTTAATAATGGAATTACTTGATAATGAAAAAGCTCAGGGGTCTTCTCTGCCCCGAGACTCACACAGTAATAGAGCCAGGTGATTCTTTTTTGCAATTATCTATCCTATTAGGGAAGAAGCTGGAGCCAGGTAGGAAGTACAAACTTAATAAGACCTTTTCTTCATTTACTATCTGGTTTTCTCTTGCTGAGCAAGATTTTTACGTGTGTGTTTGTGTGTTGTTTATTCATCTTTTAAAATGCCATAGAGATACTATCTTTTTTTCCCTCTTGTATTCTCCTTCCTTTGGGAAATCCCCCTTCTCCCTCCCCTGGTATTCTTGTTAGATATCCACCTCTGAGGAGAAATGGTCTTGTTTCTGAAAAGGAGCCTTATAAATAATGGAGTTTCTGATTTGTGATGATGAGTTCCTTTTCCCTTTGAGCTCTTGTTAAGTATGCTCAAGGGTGGTCTAGGCCACTGCTAATGGAGTTTTTAGTGCCCTTTACATTTCCTACTTTTTAAATTTATGAAACATTTCAAAACACAGAAAAATATAGCATGATATAACAAACATCCACAAATCCACCACTTAACTCTGCCACATCTTAAAGTTTTGCCACATTGAACTCCAATTTATTTTAAAGACGCCATCCAGGACCAATATGATTGGAACCCTCTGTGAACTCCTCCTTGTTTTCTTTCTCTTCTCTCCTCTAGGAGTAAAACAAGTCTAAATTTGGGGGCGTGATTCCCAGTGTGTTTTTATTCTTTTGCTGCGAGTATTTGTATCTGTAAATTTCACACAACATAATTTTGCATGTTGGAAAGCTATCCAAATGATATGATATTAACCATGTTATTCTGCAACCTGTTCTGTTTACCTCTCAATGCTATGCTTTTGAATGATTCAGACCCATGTAGATTTAGTTTATTTTAACTGATATATAATAGTCCACTGTATTAAATAACATGCCATTTATCCATTTACATGTTGATCCAATTTATCCATTCTTATTAACACCTAATTTATTTCCAGTTTTTCACGATAATGAATAATTCTGCCATGTAAACTTATCTATGAGCACATATACCAGAGTTTCTTTAGATGTCATATATGAAGGAGACAGTGCTATTTTGAGCCCCTTGCTTTAACTAGGTAATTTCTTCCTGGGTTGAGGCACCTTGAATAGATTCCTTGGTCCTCCCCCAGTTTTTCTTGAGGTGGTTCCAACTGGTTCTGTAACCAAGAGAGTTATAACCAATGGTGTGCTGAAGGCATTAAAAGAATCTAAGAGTTGTCTGTGCTTTCCATAGCAAGTTTAAATAATGAATGAAAACATGGGCAGTGACACCAAATTTTAGGGGACTAACAGGCTCCTTTGAAACTTTAACAAAAGTTATGAACCTACTTTTTCAGAAAACACATGCAGGATATACCAAAACATTTTTATAATGAAATTTCATGGGTTCATGGACCACCCAAAGTATATCTATGATATTCTAGATTAAAGTCTACAAGGTGTACAAAAAAAGCTAGTGATAATACAGTCAGGAGTCAACCACTGTACCATTTCATTTTAAATTTGACTTTTTTCCTAAGAAAATAAAATTGGAGAAATACATTAGGATCTCCATTGGTCTTCAGGTATTCTCTCTCTGCTCACGTCTATTCTGCTTTGTCCTGCTTTGTATGTTGAGGCTGGTATTCTGCAAACTACAGTTTTCTTTTGCCAGGGGTATTCTCCTATGTTGTGCCAAAAGGAGCAGTGGAGGGATACTGGAAGATGGAAGGAAGAAAGAAAGGAATTCCTTTTTCCTGCTTTTCCTTACTGTTCTGTTATAGGCACCACAGTAGAGCCTTCCTTATTGCTACCAACAGTTTGGGTTCCAGTATCCACTTTCTTTCAGCATTCTAAAACCAACCTCATGGCCTCCCACTTAGAGGTGACTACCCTGTCTAGGCAATTTTCCCTCCCCAGAGTCTAGACTCTGTAGAGCTCCTCTTCTGACACCCTGAACCACCACCAGCAGACTGACCCACTGTCTGAGCCTCATATCCTTGAAGCCTTGTTTCTGAGCTTCTGGTTTCGATAATCTTGATTGCTTCCCCTTGCTTCTCCAGCTTGAGGGGTGGTAGCTGCTTCCTGCAGTTACAGTCTCTGAGTTACTTCCTGTTCCTCTTTCTATTCATTCAGTACCCAATAGCTGTAGAACCAATTTTCTATATTAAATTCCCTCTATTGAAATACCTATTGTGGTTTTTGTTCTTCTGATTGGATCTTGACGAATATAGTAATTAAAGTGTTGTCCAAGCAGTTGTATAGATTTTGAAGCGGTCCAGACTAATTGTGGAAGAGCTAGAACATCCATGTGAACTGAGGCTTTCTGGAGAAGATAGGTAACTGGTAAAATGGGCATCTAATTCTTACCCATATTTGATATTCACCAGGCAAACAAATGTGATATGATAGGTAATAAGTGCCATGAGGAAAATTAAGCAGGTTAAGGGGGTAAAAATTAATCAGGTGAGTAGAATTTTATATAGGATGGTCTTATATCTTATATAGAATGACCTGTATTTTATATAGGTGGTTTTATACTTTGTATATGTGGTGCTATATTTTATATACTATGACCTCTCCAAGAAGGCAGCAGTTAAGCAGAGCTGTGAAGGAAGTGAGGGAGTGGGCTATGCAAATAAATGAGGGAAGAGCATTGCCAACAGAGGGAAAAGTAATTGGGCAAGCCATGGTATGGGGTGAGAAGTGTGTTTGGCCGATTGATTTTAATCTTTGTTTATTTTGAAGGGAGAGAGATTCACAGAGTGTGAGCACAGAAAGAGCAGAGAGAGAGGGAGACAAGAGAATCTGAAGCAGGCTCCAGGCTCTGAGCTGTCAGCACAGGACTTGATGTGGGGCTTGAACCATGAGATCATGACCTGAGCTGAAGTCAGGCACTTAACCTACTGAGCCACCCAGGCACCACTGGCAGATTGATTTTAAAATGTGGCTTTGCCCAAGCTTATCAGCATCTGGCCATTGGTAATACTGTCCATTTGTTACTCCAGAATTTTTGCTGTTTGTGAAATTTTCTGATGTTTCATAAATCTTTTGCTTAAAGAGGTCAAGTGTGAGATTTTCTTAGGACACACTCTTGTTCACGGAAAGACTTCAAAAACTTTTATATCATCTCAAAAATCAGTTTATTTTCAGGGAGAAGGTGGGAAGAAACATGAAGTTGAAATTTTAAGCATTATCTTCTTAAGCTGTAATGTAAGAGCATATTTCAAAACCAAATTCAAACTTCAGGTTTTCCTGTTTTTTATTGTTTTGATCTTGCAATAAAGTAGTCACTGCTAAACTTATGTGTGGATAGTTGGAAAATTGTTCTCTTGGTTTTAGACCCATAATGACACACAGTTATTTTTTTTAAGTATGTTTATTTATTTTGAGAGAGAGAGAGAGAGAGAGAGACAGACAGACAGACAGACAGACAATGAGCAGGAAAGGGGCAGCCAGAGAGGGAGAGAGAATCCCAAGGAAGCTCTGCAGTGTCAATGCAGAGCCCAATGTGGATCTCCTTCTCACAAACTGTGAAATCATGAACTGAGCCACAATCAAGAGTCTGACACTTAACTTACTGAGCTGCCCAGGCACCCCCACACAGTCATTTTTATGTGATCACTTTGCATATAAACCATTTCTGACCCTTGATACTTCCCTTTGCAAGGCTGGACTTCCTCTTAACCATAAAATGGCATTGAGGCAATATTGCTTGTGTCCCAGAAACCATGCTATTTACATAATTGAACCAAATTAAAGTTATACTGGGAATTTCTCAATTTCTTACAAGCAAAGAAAAAGAGGGAGTGAACTCAAGTAACTGATAAATTTGGGAGTAAATCTGGCTTTCTGAGTTCTATCCAGGAGTTCAGATGTTATCTTTGGGACCTGATTTTTCTTCCTCTACCTCTGGTCTTGTGTCTCTGTCTCCATCTGGGCTCCATCTTTGACTCCATGTGTAGTGATATGGTTGTCAGAAGCTCCAGGTTTGTATCTTCGTAGGTTGTAATCTAGTGGAAAAATAAAATCCACTTTCTGGCAACTTGAAAAAGAGTTTTGGGGTTAGCACTAATTGGTTTGATTTGCTTGTCTTGTCTTGGCTGGGCTGGAATTATGTGGCAAATCTTGGCAATCACTTAGAAATCAGGGAAGTGTGATGCTCTGATTGGACAGACCTATGTCACATGTCACTCCTGAAGTTGGTAGAGAGAGACCTTTACCAGAAAAATGGTCTGAGCATGGAGGAAAGTGGTTTACCAGAAGAAAAATCAGAATTCCAGAAGTTGGAAGAATAGATGATGGATGGCCAAACAAAAACCCAAGAGCTTTATTACAGGAGTCAGTGTCTCATGGATCTTTCCACTGTCTGTATATTGTACATTGATGATAAGTCTGTTCCAAGGATGAATCTAGATTCCTTTCATCACCACATATGCCTTAAGTCACCACAGGTGCTGTGGATACCTGCTTCTCAGTGCTTAGGGATGCATGTCTGCTTCAAGTCAGAAAAAAAAAACAATTTTTCATTTGATACTTCTTTTTTTTATTTAATACTTTATTTTTATGTTTATTTATTTTTTAGAGAGAGCGAGAGAGCACATAAGCAGGTGATGAGCATAGAGAGAGGGGACACAGAATCTGAAAAAGACTCCAGACTCTGAGCTGTCAGTGCAGAGCCCAACACTGAGCTTGAACCCATGAACCATGAGATCATGACCTGAACTGAAGTCGGATGCTTAACCGATTAAGCCACCCAGGCGCCCCTTTCATTTGATACTTCTGAACTAGATCATGGCTCCTCTCCTGGATGTTAGCAGATCTTCCTAACTCACACTTTTAGATTGGCTTAGCTACACAATTAACTGTATGGGATCTGTATTCGTTATCCATTGCAACATAATAAATTATCACAGACTTAGTGTCTTAAAATGACATGCATTTATTATTTCAGGTTCTATGGTTTAGGGATCCAGATATAGGTTAGATGTGTCCTCTGCTCAGGGTCTCACAGGCTCAAAATGTCAGATGGGCTACATTCTCATTTGGAGGTTGGACCTGGGAAAAATCCACTTCCTAGCTTTCTCAGGTCATTGGCAAAATTGGTTTCCTTGCAGATGTAAAACTGAGGGCCCCAGCTTTATGCTTGCTGTTGGTTGAAGGCTGCTTTAGTTCCTAGAGGCCATTCCTGGTTCTTTGCTACATGGGCTTCCCCGTTGTGGTTGCTTACTACATCAAGCTAGCAAGGAAAGCCTCATGGCAAAGGAATCTTATATTATGCAGTGTCATTATGAGTGTGACATTCCATCACGTTTGTCATACTCTACTGGTTAGAGGCACATCATAAGTTGCAGCCATACTGAAGGGGAGGGGATCATACAAAGGTATGAACACTAGGAG
Organism: Panthera uncia; assembly: GCF_023721935.1. Classification (NCBI taxonomy): domain Eukaryota; kingdom Metazoa; phylum Chordata; class Mammalia; order Carnivora; family Felidae; genus Panthera; species Panthera uncia. Next base: position 37,727,578 of record NW_026057582.1, on the reverse strand, counting down.
GCAGGGATGGGGGTATAGATGACCACCATTTGGGTCTGATCCACCACAGGATCCTAGGTTGGCTATTTAAATAAAGTAGAGAAATTACACAAAAGGTGGGAAATACTTACATGCCTTCTTTTGAGTTATTTGAACTTACAGATTTTTTTCAAATGGGGAAATTGTATTTTTATCTTAAAAGGCAACTGTTCCTTTCTCTTGGCTGCTCTGCAAATGGTTCATCCAGGAATTGTTCATAAAAAGATTTTGGTTAGAAGCTAAATCTGTAGACCTGAATTGATTTTGAAATGGTAAAGAGTGTAAAGGGGATGCAGACTTTGCAGGAAAACTCTCCACTGGCACATATTCTCTCATGGGAAGTGCCCAAGATACTTTGCCAAGAGTCTTTATTGATTTTGTAGATCACCCCAGGTGAAGAGTTTCTTGGTTGCTAATATCAATAATAATAAATGTAACAGTTATAGGTATTCAGTAAAGTATAATCTTGACTATGGGTTAGATATTTTATAAACATTGTATCTCATAATCATCATTTTGTGAAATATGTCTGTGGGTGGGTGGGTGGATGGATTATTATTATTTTTAAAGAAAAGACAAGACTTCAAGGGATGCTCAGTTACTTCTTAAATGTCCCTAGCCTGTAAAGAAGCTCAGATTCCAAACTGCACATGTTAACTGAAAACATCAAGTTTCTTTCCTCATGTAGCCACTGTCCCAAAGTAGGTCGAAGTGCTCTTACTTCCATCTCACACCTCCAGCCCCACATCAGTGACTGGCAGCAAATTCCTGGGCATTACATTTTCTGACAGTGGACTCCTAAGTTGAGCTGAAGGAATTAATGGAAGAACAGGCTATACTTGAGTCCCCATTTCCCTAGCTTCTGTTTTCTTTTTTACTCACTGCAGTTTGGCTTCCACTCTACCACTGCAACGAACATGCCCTTAGTTATATAAGCAGCACCTCCCCTCCCCATTCATAAGTCAAAATAATAATTTGACTTATTTTGGCTGTGAACATTGCTAGATATTCCTCCCTTGAAACTCATTCTTCACCTAGGTTCTGGATTCCATGTGTTCCTTTTCTTCTTACTACATCTAGTCACTCCTTTTCTTTCACCTTCCTCTGCCTGTCCCTAGAGTATTGGTTTCCCTCCTAACACAGTCCTCCACGACTTCCACTTCAGATCTGTGTCTCTAGTCTGGACCTTTCTCTTTTGAGCTCTGGGCTCATATATCTAACTGCCTTCACCTGAATGGTATCAAACATCCCAAATTCAACATGTTGAGAAACATGACTAATCATCTTCCTTTGTTATCTAATTTATGGAAAGCTAATCATAAAAGTAAGATAGAAGTTTCTCTCAGTTCCTTATCCCTCTCAGCTCCCCTACCCGACTTGTATTTTTTTCAGTATGTACTAAATCCTATTGATTCTATTTCCAACTTCTCTTGTGTCTGTCCAGCTCTTCTCTATCCATCTACCTTAATTCAGATATATAGCCTCTTCTGCTTGGTTTATTTATTTTATTTTATTTTTTTTACATTTATATGTTATTTCTTCTCTGTGAACCTGTCTTCATTGATAATTTTTAGGCACATGATACATAATCACAGACTGCAGAACTAAATGAAAAATTAGGCAACAGTGAGAGCCAAGTTCATGAGTAAATATTTGCACACTGACCCTACTCTATCTTCCTCTTCTTGATCAGTTATTCATTTTCAGGTGTATGAAGTTTTGCAATAAGAATTGGAATTTTTTGTCAGTCATTCATAAATTTTAATATTTTGCCCATGTGGAATCCTGGAGTTGTTGTTAAAATGGCAGGGACTAAACACTGGAATTTGAACTAATGTGATATAGTAATGCTTTTATTTCTAGTCAATTCACGCAAACTCTGCTGAAGACTGTGTAATGTTTGTGGGTTGTTCACTCTTGAGCAATGAATAGATCACTGGTTAGGTAAAAAGAATTGACCTCTTACCGCCAGTCATTCGTGGATTCCATTATCTAAGAACAATCTTTCCATTCTAGAGAAGGAGACTTTTGCTTTCAGTTACCAGATCCGGAACTAGATGCCTTTTTAACAAAAATCTGTTAATAAAGATAGCCAAATATCTGTTATTATTGGACTTACTCTTCAGTAGAAACTTTCATCTAATTTTATTTTATTTTTTTATTTTTATTTTTTCTAAACCAGACCATTTGAATATATTGCTAAAATGCAGATTTGTGATTTGAGAAAACATTTTGTCATGTTGAATAACAATGATGAAGCATTGTAACTTATCATGCTTGGTCTATTTCAATAATGTGGTAACTGACCTTTCTGTTTCTGTGTTCTTTCCACCTCTCTCTATTCTCAGGGTTCCCCTCTGGATGTTCATTCTGGACTCTGCATCAGATTTTACACCTTCTTATACAAAAAGCCTTCCAGGACAATTTCTTTCCTTTGAAAGATGCTTAGTTTTCAGGGATTTGGGCCCACTGTCTTCCAGCTTCTGGAAACACTAAGTCCATTTCACACCTAAACATTTGGTTTCTTTCTCCCTACTCTTATGCCTGCTTAGTGAACATTTCTTGTCTTTCAAGAGCTATCTCAAGTATCATTTTCTCTAGGCAGCTCTCTTAGTCCATTCAGGCTGCTATACACAAAATACTATAGACTGAGTGGCTTAAACAATATTTACTTCTCACAGTTTCAGATGCTGGGGAGTCCAAGTTTAAGGCACCAGCAGATTCTGTCTGACAGGGAACTTTCTGGTTTATAGATAGCCATCTCCTTGCTGTGTCCTCACATTACAGACTCTCTGGGGTCTCTTTGCTAAGGGCACAAATACCATTCTGAGGGCTCTACTCTCATGAGCTTATCACCTCCCAGTAGCCCCACCTCCTAATACTATCACATTGAGGGGTTAGGATTTCAATAGAAGGATTGAGGTGAGTGGCACGAACCTTTAGTTCAGAAATGAATCCTTCCATTCTAAATTCTGTTCTATATTCCCCATACTACCTCCCCCCTGTGCCCCTGCTCCCTACCTTTTTTCTGGCAGTTAGCTGCTTCCTCATCTGTGTTCCAATAGCTTATTGCACTTGTCATTAATATAGGCTTTATATTATATGTAACTTTAAAACAAATAACTGTACTCATCAGAGTCTATAGGCTCTTTGATGGCAAAGCTTTTTAAAATCTTTACATTTGTAGCAGTTAGCACACATCAGTTTCATCAAATGAAAAAAAAAATGACCTAATTATTGAACATAAGCCTAATCGTAGCGGTCACTACTACATCTCTTTACCTTCAGGAAAATGATCAGCCTGTAACTATCCTACCATTAACTATTGATGACATATTTTTGGAAGACTATAGTCACTGACACCCTCTAGGTTTCTTAACACTTTTGACACTGTATTGAGAGATACAGGCAAAAAGACAGTATCTCAAGATTTGCCTTGACCTTCTCCATCCAGCATTAATGCAAGTGAATGCCTTTCACAAAGCAAGTGAAAATGAATTCCAAATGTTATTGTGTTAGCCTTCACTTGTAGTTGTTCATTGTTTCTCTGAGATATAAGGCAGGACCCATGAGCCGTGCCTCTGCAATCGAAGTAGGGAGCTCTAGGGAGGCTACTATGGCATCATCATGCAAAGCAGCTGTGAATGGACTGGCTCAGACAACTTGGCAGTAGTAAAGCCATTACAATGGAGAGACAACTGATATGTCCTGGCAGCATCTTCTGAGCACGCACCAGGGACAGAAGATCAAAGAAGCACCAGCTCTTCTCTGGCACTCTAGCTGTGGAAATGAAGTCATGCCATTTCAGTTCTCACTGGCATGGGCCCAAGTCACTTTCATAAAAGGTGTCTTCTTGTCAAAAGATTTTTAGCTGAGAGAGATGTTATATACATATATATATATATATATATATATATATATATATAATAAATATGTACATATAAAATACATATACATATATATATATATGTATATATGTGTTATATATATATATATATATATATATATATATATATAGTTCATTCAGTATTAGTAAAGAAGAATATTTATTTTGCTGGTTATGAGCTGAGTCTTTGAAATATTTCAATTATATTTTTGGTTTATAGTTATGGCATTGATGACAATGGAATTCTTGTTGAACTGTAAGAATTTGACCCGCAAATGTTTTTTCTGAAACTGCTGTGATTTTGTCCACATTAACATTCTATCATTATTCTGATATCATGCTTGGGACCTTCCACTAGACTGTAAATTCTTTAGAACTTGGACCATGTATTAATCATTCCTGTATCCCATCAGGACTATATTCAGTGCTGTGACTTGCATATTCTAAAGTCCCAATAAATGTTTCACAATTAAGTTAGTGGAGATGTTAAACTTTGCCACGGTTCTGGCATAGCTTTGCAGGCAAAATAAAAGACTCTGGGGGACACGTTGAAAGAATTCTTAGTGACTTTATCTTTTGGTTTGTTCCATGTTCAGAAATTTTTTAAATGTTGGGATTTTAAAAAAGAAAATTGTGGAAAACTGATATTCATCAAACACCTATCTTATTAATGATTCTTTAAAGATCCGAAAATTACATTGTTGGTGTAGGAATGTAAGTGCTTCCTTCTACTTGACTGGCTGGTTTCTCTTCATCTCCTTGATCTTCAAAATCTCCCTGACATCTAAATGTCATGATCCAGGGCTGAGTCTTTGGACTTCTCTCTCTTCCTAATCTCATCATATCTCAAGGTTTTAAATAACATTCATATGCTAATCAGCCTACACTCTAGTCTTGAACTATCTAAGTGCTTGCTTGCAACTCTACTTTGAGTCTAATGGACATCTCAAATCTAATACATCCAAATCTGAATTTCTGGTCTCCTTTCAAAATCTGGTACTTCCCACAACATTGCCTGTCTCTAAATAGCAGCTTCATCATTCCAGTTTCTCAGGCCAGAAATCTTGTAGTCCTCATTCACACCTTTCTCTCCTTTCCTACATATCATCCATCAGCAAATCCTATTGGCTCTACAATAAAAATATATCTAGAATCAGGCTGTTTCTTCCTACCATCATTGCTACCATGGTGATTTAAGCAGCCATTATCTGTGTTACTGAGTTTATATCCTGATTTCTCTGTATCCAGCTTTCCTCTCCCATGGCCTGTTTTCAACACAGTACTCAGTGTTCCTTTTAAAACTTAAGTTTCCATCTGATTTAGAGTGAAAGCCAGAGCCTTTTCAGTGGCTACATTGTCCTTAGGAATCTAGACCCATGCTATCTCTCTGACTTACATTCCACTATTTCCCCCCCCTTGTTTACTCTGTCCCAGCAACTCTGGACCCTCAGATCTTCTTCTAAGACACCAAGTGTGCTGCTACTTCAGGGCTTTTTCATGAGCTGTTTCCTCTGCTTGGAAGGCCTATCCTCCAGGCCCATCCTCCATCATGTTTGGTCCCTCATTTCACCCAGGTCTTTACTCACACGGCCCCTCTCAGAAGCCTCTCTGACCACGTGAATGTAGTCTGTACCCATCCTCTTTTCTATGCTATTTTTTTCTTCACAGCATTCTTCACTCTTTGACCTGCTTTGCTTATTTGTCTCCATGAGGACAAACATTTTTATCCATTTCATTCACTGATGTATCCCCTGTATCTAGAAGTGCTTGTCTTATGGTGGTAAGAGATGGATACTTGTCAAATAAATGGATGAATACTTTTTGTGTGTGTTTGGCATACCCTGTTTTCAAATAGTTTGTTCTGACAGCATTCACAAATTGAGTGGTAGAATTTGGCATGAGATGCTTTTAGATTTGTAACAGGGGGAACAATAAGCTATTGAAATGTAAGGATTGTAGTTTTTCTTCAGTTTTTATAAGTATTAGAAAGAAGTAAGCTAAAACTTTAACAACAGAAATAACACTGTAATATAAAGACTTTATTCTGAGGCTTACATTTTTAACAGACCATCAAGTAGAATTAGAATGTGCTTATTTCTTTTTTTTTTTAAATGTTTTATTTTATTTTTGAGACAGAGAGACAGAGCATGAGTGGAGGAGGGGCAGAGAGAGAGAGACACACACACACAGAATCCAAAGCAGGCTACAGGCTCTGAACTGTCAGTACAGAGCCTGACACAAGGTTTGAACTCGTCAACTGCGAGATCATGACCTGAGCCGAAGTCAGACGCTCAACCGACTGAGCCACCAAGTGCCCCTGAATATGCTTAATTCTTAAAAGAATCTAGGAACATGGCAAAAACACAGAAACGAAGATATTTTATACCTTTATCCTCACGAAAAAAATCAGTTCCATTTTCTGAATTATCACATTGAGCTGTGTCTGAAGACTTTGGTCTTTGGAACCATTTGGGTTCAAATGTCAAACTGCTACTTCCCTGTGTAAGAAGGAAAGATTACTTAACCTAAGGAGGACCTTTTTTTTCATCTGTAACAGGGGAATGCAGTATCTAGTTAAATGTGAGAACTCACACAAGACCAGGCATAGAGTTGGCCATGTAACAATTTTCTTTTTCTCAAATATTCTTCTCTTCTCTTCTCTTCTCTTCTCTTCTCTTCTCTCTCTCTCTCTTTTGGTCTCTTTATGATCTTTTTCAAATAGAATCTTGGAGGAGATACTCCATTCTTCCACGTGTTCATTTCATGTGATGCATTTGCAAACACAGTGAGTCCTCTTTTGCTAGCTGGCAATGTAATCAGGCAGTATAAGGAATAGAATCTAAGTCATGGGAAACACCCTTGTTTGGTCTTCAGGAGGAGCATGCCAAGAAGAGGGGACATTAGCCTTTTGTCCTGGGGCCTCTGTTGAAGATGAGCTGCCAATTGCATCATTTCAAAGTGCTGGTCCAACACTGTATTCTAAATGGTAGTCAGATCATAATCCCATCAAAGACTGTTACTGCAGTGTTTGAAACCTTGGAAATAGGATGCGGTGAAAATTAGTAAAGGGAATTCTTTTTTTTTTTTTTTAATAAAGAAAACCTTTTACTTTTTCACCCCTAACTTATTAGTTAGAGATACACTTGGATTAGCAAAGGCAATTGGTTTTATCTGGGTCATTTCATAAATCAAACTTAATGGTTCCTAAGGAAATTGGCCTGACAATCATGGCATTCTTGTGTTGAATTCTGAAGATTTCTTTACTTTGCAATTCTTTACTTTAACAGGATGGAAAGAGCTTAGAGATTCTAAAACCTTTAAAACCCTCACTGCTGTCATTTTCTTAAAGAGTTTTTCCTTCTACCTAGTAGATAGGTAAAAGTAAATTAACATAAGACCTTACTCAAGTTTACATATTTTTTTTCTCTATTCCTATTACCTTATTTCTTTTTTAGGAGGGTAGCTATAATTAAAAAAAAAAAAGAGTAGCTACAACCCTAGCACCTCTCTCTAAAATGAAAATGAAAACAAAAACACTTCATTCTGGGGAGCCTGGGTGGCTCAGTTGGTTAAGTGTCTGACTTCAGCTCAGGTCATGATCTTGTGGTCCAGAAGTCAAGCCCCACTTTATCCTGACAGCCTAGAGCCTGGAACCTGCTTCAGATTCTGTGTCTCCCTCTCTCTCTGACTCTCCCCTGTTCGTTCTCTGTCTCTCTTTCTCTCAAAAATAAATAAACATTAAAAATAATTTTAAAATTAAATTAAAAAATTTAAAACAAAAAAATAAGAAGAATTTAAAAAACCCACTTCATTCTATTCTTCTTTGGAGAGTTCTGAAATATACCTATAAATCTGCCAAGGAAATGTTGAATTGAATTTAGAGAGCTCACTTTCAAAGCTGTCCACATTTTATAAGGGATAAGGCAGGCAGGAAGTAATTGAGATTCCATGTCATCTCCCAAAAGTTTGCATGTTTTTTTTCCCCTCTACAATTCATTTTCACCAACCAGCATCCCTGGCTCTCAGCAGGAACCTCAGACCCCAGCCTCCCTGGAGGTGGGTTCATCCACCCTGAACTATTTTTTGTTCAAGCACACAGAGTCTCTGCAAAACTTAGCTGAAATTCCCAGTGAACACCAGGAACCTCCCAGGATTATCCTGGACATCACTAAATGAGCTGGGAATTTGGTTCTCATAGGTTCAGCAGCTAAGAGGGCCATCATGCTGATTAGGGAAACCCATATCCCCAGAGCCTGTGTGTGTAGCTTGCATCTTTTGGCGGTGACCCCAGGTGCAGAAATTCATGTGGACATGGCCAAGGAGGGTTTTTGCTGGAAACTCTAGTCCAGAGTTCTAAGGCTACAGGTGGTAAGAGAAAAAAGAAAAGTTGTGAAGGCTCACACTCATGGGAAGTGGCATTTTGTTCTTTCTTGGAGTGTGAACTGTTCGATTTTTATTTTTTATTTATTTTTAATTTTTTTAAACATTTATTTATTTTTGAGAGAGGGAGACAGAGAGAGGGAGAGAGAGAGAGAGGGAGAGAGAGAGAGAGAATGAGAATGGGAGAGGGCCAGAAAGAGGGAGACAGAGGTTCCCAAGCAGGCTCTGCACAGTGAGCATGGAGTCCCATGGGGGCGTGGGGTCTCCAACTCAGGAACAGTGAGATAATGACCTGAGCCAAAATCAAGAGTCGGCGGCTTAACTGACTGAGTCACCCAGGAATCCCTGATTTCTAAAAACTTGTCTACTGACAGTCCACATAGATGCCCTTCTGGTGGTTTTATTCTTTGTTGGGGTTTTCTTCTTAAATCATCCCCTCCTAAGAACTCATCCTGTCATAACTGTTACGCTTTTGTCATATTTTGCAAATACTTTTCCAATATGCTTTTATACAATGTCAGTTGGCCATTTTGGGGGAGGTGACTGTTAATTGTTTTTGTGTTCAGTATCATCAAGAAGGAAGAATAAAATCCCAAATCAGTTTTATGTAAAGTCCTGTTTTTTAAGGTGTCATTCTTTTTTTTTTTTTATTTTTTATTTTTTATTTTTTAATATATGAAATTTACTGTCAAATTGGTTTCCATACAACACCCAGTGCTCATCCCAAAAGGTGCCCTCCTCAATACCCATCACCCACCCTGCCCTCCCTCCCACCCCCCATCAACCCTCAATTTGTTCTCAGTTTTTAACAGTCTCTTATGCTTTGGCTCTCTCCCACTCTAACCTCTTTTTTTTTTTTTTTCCTTCCCCTCCCCCATGGGTTTCTGTTATGTTTCTCAGGATCCACATAAGAGTGAAACCATATGGTATCTGTCTTTCTCTGTATGGCTTATTTCACTTAGCATCACACTCTCCAGTTCCATCCATGTTGCTACAAAAGGCCATATTTCATTTTTTCTCATTGCCACGTAGTATTCCATTGTGTATATAAACCACAATTTCTTTATCCATTCATCAGTTGATGGACATTTAGGCTCTTTCCATAATTTGGCTATTGTTGAGAGTGCCGCTATAAACATTGGGGTACAGGTGCCCCTATGCATCAGTACTCCTGTATCCCTTGGATAAATTCCTAGCAGTGCTATTGCTGGGTCATAGGGTAGGTCTATTTTTAATTTTCTGAGGAACCTCCACACTGCTTTCCAGAGCGGCTGCACCAATTTGCATTCCCACCAACAGTGCAAGAGGGTTCCTGTTTCTCCACATCCTCTCCAGCATCTATAGTCTCCTGATTTCTTCATTTTGGCCACTCTGACTGGCGTGAGGTGGTATCTGAGTGTGGTTTTGATTTGTATTTCCCTGATGAGGAGCGACGTTGAACATCTTTTCATGTGCCTGTTGGCCATCCGGATGTCTTCTTTAGAGAAGTGTCTATTCATGTTTTCTGCCCATTTCTTCACTGGGTTATTTGTTTTTCAGGTGTGGAGTTTGATGAGCTCTTTATAGATTTTGGATACTAGCCCTTTGTCCGATGTGTCATTTGCAAATATCTTTTCCCATTCCGTTGGTTGCCTTTTAGTTTTGTTGGTTGTTTCCTTTGCTGTGCAGAAGCTTTTTATCTTCATAAGGTCCCAGTAATTCACTTTTGCTTTTAATTCCCTTGCCTTTGGGGATGTGCCGAGTAAGAGATTGCTATGGCTGAGGTCAGAGAGGTCTTTTCCTGCTTTCTCCTCTAAGGTTTTGATGGTTTCCTGTCTCACATTCAGGTCCTTTATCCATTTTGAGTTTATTTTTGTGAATGGTGTGAGAAAGTGGTCTAGTTTCAACCTTCTGCATGTTGCTGTCCAGTTCTCCCAGCACCATTTGTTAAAGAGACTGTCTTTTTTCCATTGGATGTTCTTTCCTGCTTTGTCAAAGATGAGTTGGCCATACGTTTGTGGGTCTAGTTCTGGGGTTTCTATTCTATTCCATTGGTCTATGTGTCTGTTTTTATGCCAATACCATGCTGACTTGATGATGACAGCTTTGTAGTAGAGGCTAAAGTCTGGGATTGTGATGCCTCCTGCTTTGGTCTTCTTCTTCAAAATTACTTTGGCTATTCGGGGCCTTTTGTGGTTCCATATGAATTTTAGGATTGCTTGTTCTAGTTTCGAGAAGAATGCTGGTGCAATTTTGATTGGGATTGCATTGAATGTGTAGATAGCTTTGGGTAGTATTGACATTTTGACAATATTTATTCTTCCAATCCATGAGCAGGGAATGTCTTTCCATTTCTTTATATCTTCTTCAATTACCTGCATAAGCTTTCTATAGTTTTCAGCATACAGATCTTTTACATCTTTGGTTAGATTTATTCCTAGGTATTTTATGCTTCTTGGTGCAATTGTGAATGGGATCGGTTTCTTCATTTGTCTTTCTGTTGCTTCATTGTTAGTGTATAAGAATGCAACTGATTTCTGCACATTGATTTTGTATCCTGCAACTTTGCTGAATTCATGTATCAGTTCTAGCAGACTTTTGGTGGAGTCTATCGGATTTTCCATGTATAATATCATGTCATCTGCAAAAAGCGAAAGCTTGACTTCGTCTTTGCCAATTTTGATGCCTTTGATTTCCTCTTGTTGTCTGATTGCTGATGCTAGAACTTCCAGCACTATATTAAACAACAGCGGTGACAGTGGGCATCCCTGTCGTGTTCCTGATCTCAGGGAAAAAGCTCTCAGTTTTTCCCCGTTGAGGATGATGTTAGCTGTGGGCTTTTCATAAATGGCCTTTATGATCTTTAAGTATGTTCCTTCTATCCCGACTTTCTCAAGGGTTTTTTATTAAGAAAGGGTGCTGGATTTTGTCAAAGGCCTTTTCTGCATCGATTGACAGGATCATATGGTTCTTCTCTTTTTTTTTGTTAATGTGATGTATCACGTTGATCGATTTGCGAATGTTGAACCAGCCCTGCATCCCAGGAATGAATCCCACTTGATCATGGTGAATAATTCTTTTTATATGCTGTTGAATTTGATTTGCTAGTATCTTATTAAGAATTTTTGCATCCATATTCATCAGGGATATTGGCCTGTAGTTCTCTTTTTTTACTGGGTCTCTGTCTGGTTTAGGAATCAAAGTAATACTGGCTTCATAGAATGAGTCTGGAAGTTTTCCTTCCCTTTCTATTTCTTGGAATAGCTTGAGAAGGATAGGTATTATCTCTGCTTTAAATGTCTGGTAGAACTCCCCTGGGAAGCCATCTGGTCCTGGACTCTTATTTGTTGGGAGATTTTTGATAACCGATTCAATTTCTTCGCTGGTTATGGGTCTGTTCAAGCTTTCTATTTCCTCCTGATTGAGTTTTGGAAGAGTGTGGGTGTTTAGAAATTTGTCCATTTCTTCCAGGTTGTCCAATTTGCTGGCATATAATTTTTCATAGTATTCCCTGATAATTGTTTGTATCTCTGAGGGATTGGTTGTAATCATTCCATTTTCATTCATGATTTTATCTATTTGGGTCATCTCCCTTTTCTTTTTGAGAAGCCTGGCTAGAGGTTTGTCAATTTTGTTTATTTTTTCAAAAAACCAACTCTTGGTTTCGTTGATCTGCTCTACAGTTTTTTTAGATTCTATATTGTTTATTTCTGCTCTGATCTTTATTATTTCTCTTCTTCTGCTGGGTTTAGGCTGCCTTTGCTGTTCTGCTTCTATTTCCTTTAGGTGTGCTGTTAGATTTTGTATTTGGGATTTTTCTTGTTTCTTGAGATAGGCCTGGATTGCAATGTATTTTCCTCTCAGGACTGCCTTCGCTGCATCCCAAAGCGTTTGGATTGTTGTATTTTCATTTTCGTTTGTTTCCATGTATATTTTAATTTCTTCTCTAATTGCCTGGTTGACCCACTCATTCGTTAGTAGGGTGTTCTTTAACCTCCATGCTTTTGGAGGTTTTCCAGACTTTTTCCTGTGGTTGATTTCAAGCTTCATAGCATTGTGGTCTGAAAGTATGCATGGTATAATTTCAATTCTTGTAAACTTATGAAGGGCTGTTTTGTGACCCAGTATATGATCTATCTTGGAGAATGTTCCATGTGCACTCGAGAAGAAAGTATATTCTGTTGCTTTGGGATGCAGAGTTCTAAATATATCTGTCAAGTCCATCTGATCCAATGTATCATTCAGGGCCCTTGTTTCTTTATTGACTGTGTGTCTAGATGATCTATCCATTTCTGTAAGTGGGGTGTTAAAGTCCCCTGCAATGACCACATTCTTATCAATAAGGTTGCTTATGTTTATGAGTAATTGTTTTATATATCTGGGGGCTCGGGTATTTGGCGCATAGACATTTATAATAGTTAGCTCTTCCTGGTGGATAGACCCTGTGATTATTATATAATGCCCTTCTTCATCTCTTGTTGCAGCCTTTAATTTAAAGTCTAGTTTGTCTGATATAAGTATGGCTACTCCAGCTTTCTTTTGGCTTCCAGGAGCATGATAAATAGTTCTCCATCCCCTCACTCTCAATCTAAAGGTGTCCTCCGATCTAAAATGAGTCTCTTGTAGACAGCAAATAGATGGGTCTTGTTTTTTTATCCATTCTGATACCCTATGTCTTTTAGTTGGCGCATTTAATCCATTTACATTCAGTGTTATTATAGAAAGATATGGGTTTAGAGTCATTGTGATGTCTGTATGTTTTATGCTTGTAGTGATGTCTCTGGTACTTTGTCTCACAGGATCCCCCTTAGGATCTCTTGTAGGGCTGGTTTCGTGGTGACAAATTCCTTCAGTTTTTGTTTGTTTGGGAAGACCTTTATCTCTCCTTCTATTCTAAATGACAGACTTGCTGGATAAAGGATTCTCGGCTGCATATTTTTTCTGTTTAGCACACTGTAGATATCGTGCCAAGCCTTTCTGGCCTGCCAAGTTTCAAAGGAGAGATCAGTCACGAGTCTTATAGGTCTCCCTTTATAAGTGAGGGCACGTTTATCCCTTGCTGCTTTCAGAATTTTCTCTTTATCCTTGTATTTTGCCAGTTTCACTATGATATGTCGTGCAGAAGATCGATTCAAGTTACGTCTGAAGGGAGTTCTCTGTGCCTCTTGGATTTCAATGCCTTTTTCCTTCCCCAGTTCAGGGAAGTTCTCAGCTATAATTTGTTCAAGTACCCCTTCAGCACCTTTCCCTCTCTCTTCCTCCTCTGGGATACCAATTATGCGTATATTATTTTTTTTTAGTGTATCACTTAGTTCTCTAATTTTCCCCTCATACTCCTGGATTTTTTTATCTCTCTTTCTTTCAGCTTCCTCTTTCTCCATAACTTTATCTTCTAGTTCACCTATTCTCTCCTCTGCCTCTTCAAGCTGAGCCATCGTGGATTCCATTTTGTTTTGCATTTCGTTTAAAGCGTTTTTCAACTCCTCGTGACTGTTCCTTAGTCCCTCGATCTTTGTGGCAAGAGATTCTCTGCTGTCCTGTATACTGTTTTCAAGCCCAGCGATTAATTTTATGACTATTATTCTAAATTCACTTTCTGTTATATTATTTAAATCCTTTTTGATCAGTTCATTAGCTGTTGTTATTTCCTGGAGATTCTTCTGAGGGGAATTCTTCCGTTTGGTCATTTTGGAGAGTCCCTTGCGTGGTGAGGACCTGCAGTGCACTTCCCCTGTGCTGTGGTGTATAACTGGAGTTAGTGGGCGGGGCCGCAGTTCGACCCGATGTCTGCCCCCAGCCCACTGCTGGGGCCACAGTCAGACTGGTGTGTGCCTTCTCTTCCCCTCTCCTAGGGGCGGGATTCACTGTGGGGTGGCGTGTCCCGTCTGGGCTACTTGCACACTGCCAGGCTTGTGTTGCTGGGGATCTGGCGTATTAGCTGGGGTGGGTAGGCAAGGTGCACGGGGGGTGGAGGGGCAGGCTTAGCTCGCTTCTCCTTAGGTGATCCACTCCAGGAGGAGCCCTGTGGCAGCGGGAGGGAGTCAGATCCGCTGCCGGAGGTTTGGCTCCGCAGAAGCACAGAGTTGGGTGTTTGCGCGGAGCGAGCAAGTTCCCTGGCAGGAACTGGTTCCCTTTGGGATTTTGGCTGGGGGATGGGCGGGGGAGATGGCGCTGGCGCCTTTGTTCCCCGCCAAGCTGAGCTCTGCCGTCCGGGGGCTCAGCAGCTCTCCCTCCCTTTGTCCTCCAGCCTTCCCGCTTTCCGAGCAGAGCTGTTAACTTATGACCTCCCAGACGCTAAGTCGCGCTTGCTGTCGGAACACAGTCTGTCCGGCCCCTCCGCTTTTGCCAGCCAGACTCGGGGGCTCTGCTTGGCCGGCGAGCCGCCCCTCCGCCCCGGCTCCCTCCCGCCAGTCCGTGGAGCGCGCACCGCCTCGCCGCCCTTCCTACCCTCTTCCGTGGGCCTCTAGTCTGCGCTTGACTCCGGAGACTCCCTTCTGCTAATCCTCTGGCGGTTTTCTGGGTTCTTTAGGCAGGTGTAGGTGGAATCTAAGTGATCGGCAGGACACGTTGTGAGCCCCGCGTCCTCCTACGCCGCCATCTTCCGGACTCCTTAAGGTGTCATTCTGAGGCAGGAAGTTGCCATGGCATTTCACCGTCTGAATTTGAATTCTGGTCCAATCATTTATTTCTTGTGTGATGCTGGGTCTGTGTTACCTCCTAGTTGTATTTTGTGGGGGCTGTGTGCAAAGCATTTACAGTGGTTCTGACCTGCAGTAAGTTCTTAATAAACATTAACCATTTGAAGTTCTGTCAGCTGAATATTTACCTACATTTTCTTTCAGCCTCTTTGTCCATGGTTGATGGGAAGGGGGTTGTTTTACATTTAACTTTGTGATCCCTTAGGAGTTCGTTTTGGTATATAATATAAGGTGAAGTTCTAATTTGAGGCTTTTCTGATGGGCTATATATATATCAAATATATATTTATATTTTCTGATGGGCTGTATAATTCGTTGAGCAATTTCTTACTTCCCTGTTGATTTTTGTTTTTGTTTTTGTTTTTTTCTTCAAGCTTATTTATTTTGAGAGAGAGAGAGAGAGGGAGAGAGAGCATGTGTTCACAAGCAGGGTAGGGGCAGAGAGAGAGTGGGGAGAGAGAGAATCCCAAGCAGGCTCGGAACTGTCAGCGCAGAGCCCAATGTGGGGCTCATGACCTGAGCTGAAATCAAGAGTCAAATGCTTAACCAGCTGAGCCTCCCAGGCACCCTTATTGATATTTGTAAAGTTAACTCCCTTTATCATTTATCACATTCTTCTGTCTGTTAATTTGTTTTAGGGATGCCTTATCTAGTCCATAAGCTGTTTGTCAACTCTTGTTCTAGTATTGAGGGTTTCAATTTTTTAAAAAGTTTCTGTCTTTTTATTTACTCTTTTATTGAGGTATAACTTATATCCAATGAAGTGCATGTGTCTTGAAGGAGGTTTATTTATGTTTCCACTCTTGTAATTGCCATACACATCAAATTAGAGACCCCAGACGGCTCCCTCATGCCTGTCTCTAAGGCAACCACTGTTGTGATATCTATCACCATAGATTAAGGAAATCTCTGTCTATTCCTACTTTGTTTAGGGATAGGACAGGAGATAAATTTTATTACATGCTTATTCTGCATCTATTGAAATAACTACATGATTTTCTTTCCTCCTTTATTCATTATTGGGTAGATTATGTTGGTTGATTTTCAAATGTTAAACTAACTTTGCATGTTTTGAATAAATCCTACCTGGTTATGATATATATAAATTTTAAATATCAAGGGATTTGAATTTCAAATATTTTGGCTATGGTTTCTACGTCTTTGTTCATGAAAAATATAGACCTAACATTTTCCTTTCTTGTAATGTTCTTTTCAGGTTTTAGTTTCAGGGTTATACCTGTCTCATCACATCATCTGGGCAATGTTTACCTCTTTTTCTTTTCTCTTATTGTGCAAGTTTGGTATTATTTCTTCTTTCTTCTTTAAAGTTAATCAGATTTCACCAGTGAAGCCATCTGGGACTGCAGTTTCTTTATAAAAAGAAATCAAATAATTGATTAAGTTTCTTTAATAGATAATGAACCTTAAAAATTTTCATATTCTGTGACGTCTTTTCTAACATATAACTTTTTTTTTCTTAGTTTAAATTTTAGTTAGTTAATATACAGTGTAATATTGGTTTCAGGAGTAGAATTTAGTGATTCATTATTTACATACAACATCCAGTGCTCATCACAATAAATGCCCTCCTTAATACCCATCACCCATCTATCCCATCCCCCCACCCACTTCCCCTCCATCAACCATCAGTTTGTTCCCTTTCATTAAGAGTCTTTTATGGTTTATTTCCCTCTCCCCATCACCACCATATGTTCATTTGTTTTGCTTCTTAAATTACACATATGAGTAAAATCATATGGTATTTGTCTTTCTTGATTAACTTATTTCACTTAGCATAATACATTCTAACTCCATCCACGTCATTGCAAATGACAAGATTTCATTCTTTTTGATGGCTAAGTAATATTCCATTGTATAGATATACCACTTCTTCTTGATCCATTCATCAGTTGATGGATATTTGGGCCATTGGCCATGGTTTGACTATTGTTGATAATGCTGCTATAAAAATTGGTGTTAATGTACCCTGTTGAATCTATATTTTTGTATCCTTTGGGTAAATACATAGTAGTGCAATTGCTGAGTCATAGGGTAGTTCTATTTTTAAATTTTTGAGGAAACTCCATACTGTTTTTGAGAGTGGCTGCACCAGTTTGCATTCCCAATAGTGCAAGAGGGTTCCCCTTTCTCTGCATCCTTGCCAATACCTGTTGTTTCTTGTGTTGTTAATTTTAGCCATTCTGACAGATGTGAGGCAGTATCTCATCATGGTTTTGATTTGTACATCCCTGATAAAGGGTGATTATATAACTTTCTTATAATATATGCGTATAAAGTTATGCTTCCTTAAAACACTATGTTAGCTACCTCTCACACGTTTAGTATGTTGTATTTTGCTTCTAATTAAGCTCAATATATTTTCTAATTTGACCTAAAATGTCTTCCTGGTTATCTTTCTTTTGTTGATTTTTAGTTTAATTGCCCTGTGGTTAGAGAATATACCCTTGTGATTTCAATCCTTTGAAATTAGAAAATTTGTGATGCTTTCTTTATGGCACAGCATATAGTCTATTTTTTTGGATATGGTCCATTTTTGGTAAATATCCCATGTAAATGTGGAAAGAATATATATCATGAAAGTGTGTGTGTGTGTGTGTGTGTGTTACATATATACATATGTGTGTGTGTGTGTGTGTATATATATATATATATATATATATATATATATCATATATTAGGGTGATTTATTTAATCATGTTCTATTTTTATATACTTTTATTTATTTTCAGTTCTATCAGTTTTAGAAGAATGTTAAAATCATGAAATAAAATTACAGATCTTTTTTCTTTATATAATTTAAAATTATTTAGGGTTGTTATGTCTTCCTATTAAATTGACCATTTTATTATGAGATATTGTTTCTTATTTTGAATACTTCTTGCTCAAAACGTTTACTCTGTTTGATATTAGTACAACTGCACCATATTCTTTTTGGTTATTATATACCTGCTACATCTTTTTCCCCCCACTTTTATCAGATTTAAAGTGGGCCTCTTATAAATAGATACAGTTGGGTTTCCTTTATGTTTATCTAGTATGATGATATTTATATTTTAAGTGGAGTATTCAGCCTATTTACATTTCATGTAGTTATTGATACAGTTGGATATAAGGCCTCCTCCTCTTTGTTTTCTGTCCTTTTCCTATCTGTTCTTTGTTTCGTTATTTTTTTCCTTGCCTTTGGATTAATCAAACACTTGCATTAGTCTAGTTTTCTTTAGCTTTTTTAGTTATATATTGTTATTCTTTAGGTGGTTACTCTAGAGATTATAATATTCATCATTGACTGTATAAAATCTACTCTAAATGAGTACTTTTATCACTTCCTGAAAAATGCAAAAACTTTATAACATTTTAATTTCACATATACCCACCTTTGTACTTTTGTGTTTCTGTTGTATCTTTTACTTCTACACATATTTTAAATTCCCAAGGGATTTTAATTAATTTTGTTTTTTAAAGTGTAATTTAAATGTCTTTCTCAGACTGACTGACTTTGCTTAGCATAATACACTCTAGCTCCATCCATGTTGTTGCATGTGGTTGTGTTTTAAACTAAGTGAAATAAGTCAGTCAGAGAAAGATAAATACCATATGTGGAATTTAAGAAACAAAACAGATGAACATAGGGGATGGAAAAAGGAGAAGGAGGCAAACCATAAGAGGCTCTTAGTTATAGAGAACAAACTAAAGGTTGATGGAGGGAGGTGGGTGGGGAATGGGCTAGAGGGGTGATGGGCATTAAGGAGGGCACTTGTGATAGGCACTGTGTGTTATGTGTAAGTGATGAATCATTATATTCTACTCCTCAAACTAATGTTGTACTGTATGTTACTAATATATGTTAGTTGAATATGAACATAACTTGAATATGTATGTTCCTATTTACTTCCTCTTATCATTCATCATCATTTTGCTTTAACGTATATTCAGAATACCCAAGATATTGTTACTATTTTTGCTTTAGACCTCTATATTTTAAAAAATTAGAAATAAGGAAATGAATTTTTAAATATCCCTTCATTGATGTCACTTCCAGTACTCTTCATTTCTTTATATAAGTTCAAGTTTCTATCTGTATTTACAGTTCTTTACTCTGAAGAACTCAGTCTTTAGTACAGGTATGCAGCAAATGATTTCTCTCTGTTTGACAATGTCTGTATTTCTATTTCATTTTTGGTAGCTATTTTCATTGTTTGGTAGTTTTGTTTTGTTTTGTTTTTTCTCTCCACACTTAGATGCCATTCCCATTGTCTACAGCTACATAGTTTTTAACAAAGAATCTGTCAAAGTTTTTATCCCTGTTCCCCCGTATGTAATGTGTCCCTTTCTCTCTAAGCATTGGCAAGAAATTTGTTTAACCTTGTTCTTCAGCAATTTGAATATGAGATGTGTGTGTGCGTGTGTGTGTGTGCGTGTGTGCGTGCATATATTTCATTTATCTGGATTCGTGTTTTTTAGGCTTCTTGGATCAGTGTGTGGCTGTCTCTTGTGCCCTAGGGGAGATAGAAAGGAAGAATCTGCATGGACTTTTCCACAGTGGCTGCTCTTTGCTTCCAACAAGATTGCACCAAGAAAGAGGCTTTCTCTAGTTTCTCCCTCTGCCTCCAGTCTTTCTTATAGGACTTGATAACCATAGTTAAGAAGGGCCTCTGAGTGGGTGTAAATACCTTTTGTGTCTGCAGCTCCTAGAGGTTGTAGGCTCCCATGCTAGCTCATACTTGGTTTTTAGCAATTTGTTAAAAGTTTTAGCTGAATTATTCATAATGGTTTGATTGAGATTCAATGTCTATCTCAGGTAAGCAAGTTTTGGTCTCTTGAATCTTTTTGGAGGTTCCTGTCTTTCCTTAGTCAGTTGGATTAGTTGGTTGTCCTGAAAGATAAGCTCTCTCTAATGGATTCAAGAAAAGTTGTAATTTTGCATTGTCTTTTTTTTTTTTTTTTTTTTTGCAGGAGTAGGGAAGAATCTACTCTAGTGGAAAGAATATTGTAGTATTATAGTTATTGTCAAAGAGGCAAAATTTATTCATCCATTCCTTTGTTTTTAATTCCTCTCCATCTCCGTAATTCCATATAAGATCATTTGCCTTTAGCTTTAAAAATTTCATTTAGTATTTATTACAGTGCCAGTTCACTGGTCATGAATTTTTCAGAATTTATGTATTTGAAATGTATTTTCCTTTCTTTTTGAAGTTTATTTTCATTGGAGATAAAACTCTAAATTGGTGTTTCTTTTAATTTTAGTACTTTAAATATGTCATTCTGTTGTCAGCTTTCAATTTTATTTTTTAATGTTTAGACTTTAGGGGTGCCTGGCTGGCTCATTTGGTATAGCATGTGACTCTTGATCTCAGGGTTTTAAGTTTGAGCACCCAACCTTAGTCTTAATGTTTCTCCTTTGAAGCTAATATGTTTTTCTCTGACTGCTTTTATGAGTTTATTTGCAATTTTACTACGATATGTTTAGTTGTGGTTTGCTTTTTCTTTATTCTGCTTAGTGTATAGAAGCCTTCTTGAATATGCGGTTTGATGTCTTTCATCCATTTTGGAGGAGTTTGAGCATTATTTCTTCATATATTGTTTCTGCAATATTCTTCTTCTAGGATTTCAGTTACATATATATACATACATACATGGTATGCATTATATATATAAATAAATAGCATATATATATATATATATATATATATATATATATATAGTACTTTGACTTTTATTTTGTATTTCCAGTCTATTTCTCTATGTGTTTCAATATAGGTATTTTCAATTCACCTCTGTTTTGCTTTGTCCAGTCTGCTATTGAGCTCATCAATTGAATTCTTAATTTTAGTTCAAATTCAAGTTCTAGATTTCCATTTCATTCGCTTTTTTTTTTTCAAGATTTTTCTTAAGTTTATTTATTTTGTGAGAGAGAAAGAGAGAGGGAGAGAGAGAGCAGGCAGGGAGGCAGGGAGAGAGGGAGAGACAGAATCCCAAGCAGGCTCTGCACAGTGCAGAGCCCAACATGGGGCTTGAACTCATGAACAGTGAGATCATCACCTGAGCCAAAATCAAGAGTTGGACGCTTAACTAATTGAGCTACCCAGACAGCCCCTATTTGACTCACTTTTTTTTTTTTTAATTTTTTTTTAACGTTTATTTATTTTTGAGACAGAGAGAGACAGATAATGAATGGGGGAGGGGCAGAGAGAGAGGGAGACACAGAATAGGAAGCAGGCTCCAGGCTCTGAGCCATCAGCCCAGAGCCGGACGCGGGGCTCGAACTCACAGACCGCGAGATCGTGACCTGAGCCGAAGTCGGATGCCCAACCAACTGAGCCACCCAGGCGCCCCTTGACTCACTTTTTAAAGAAACAGATTTCAGGTCTCTGTCTAAATATTTAACCTTCATATTCTCAGGCATATAACCTTAAATATTTTAAATTTCTTGTTTGATAATTCCATGATCAGAATCACTTGTGGTTCTGTATCTATGAACTGATTTTCTCTTTGTTTTGGTGTCATTTGGTTTTGTATGTTGTATTTTAGTAAACCAGATAGGAACTGAATACCAAAATTATGGATCCAAAATTGTAGAGGCTCTGGATAATTTTGTTTTCTTCCAAAAAAGGCAAATTTTTCTGCTGTCAGGCAGCTAGAGTACTGGTGGATCATCTTGATATTTGTAAGAATTTATTTTTAGGCATTGGGAGACAGGTTTTTCAGTCTTAACTTTACTTCTTGGAATGTTTCTTATTCCTAATCTGTACTGCCTCTAAGGTCTCACTAAAAAGAGTGTTTATCAAGTTTACTCTGCCTTCATGGAGCTTGATCTCCAACCTCTGTCTCTCCTAAAACATGAAGCTGATAAAAATCTATGTCTAGCTTTTTAGCCTGCCAGCTATAAGCTGTCTTAAGTGCATGTACAGCTTAGAAATTGGCCAACAACTTGAGGAGAATTTTTTACACAGATTCTTCTGAGACTAGTTTCTCCCTAGGATTTTGCCCCAGAGCCTCAGCTGCTTTTGGCTGCTCTAAATCCTGACTTTTTTTCTCTCCCTCTAGTTCCCAATCCTGGGATTTTGAAAAGTACTCTCAAGGAGGTAGTAGAGGTGAATGTGTAGTTCACCTTCAATGCATCCTTACTTTCGAGAATCATAGACCCTAATCTTACCTATGTTGGTTGTTCTTGAAGAACTTCAAACATTTGTTCAAACAGTTGTTTTATGTGCATATTTGTTCAACTTTTGTAGATGGTTTTTGATTAGCAAACTATTCCTTTCCCTTAAGTCTCACATAGTGTGTAGGGGGCAGACACTCCACTGACTCATGTTTTTCTTATAAGGAGGTATATTTCAAACTGTATTATAATTACTCATTATTTTCTCTTCCTTTCACAAGCTCTGTGAGAACTCTGTGGAGGCAGGCATCCTATTTGCCTTGTTTACTTCCGTAACACCAGAACTAGCACACAGCCTGGCATGTCGTAGGTGCCAGATAAAACTTGATGAACAAATAATCTTTATTTCCTTCTAAGAATGTGTTAGGGTTTTCCTTCAGGACCAATTATATGATCTGTTGTAAGTTCTTTATTGACATTCGAAAATAAGGTGTCTGTTCTGCTTTTAAGGCATGGTGTTTGATGTATGTGGAGTTACATTCATAGTTTTGACTGCTTTTTGCTTGCTTGATCTGTTAAAGACTGGGAAGTGTTTTTCATCTGTATATTAAAATATTTTTTACTTAAATGCTGTGTGTTCTCTACAGCATTGTTCATAATGGTGATGTCTTCATTGTAGATTTCCTCTTTTATCATTTGTAAAACTAACTTCTCTATCCATTTAATGCTCTTTGCGTGAAACTCATCTTTTCCTGAAATTAACCTGTAACTTATTTCATTAAAAAATCTGTGGGAAAAATGGGGAAAGTTCCCTGAGAGTGTGTTGAGCACTTTACTTTTCCTGTTTTCTCTTCTAGTGTCTGAGACTTTATCCATAAGATGCAGTACACGGCTTCATATCCCAACTCAGCCTTGACCATGTTGCATTCTTTCTGGAATGAATATAGACCTAATGGTATCAATGTGGGTCCAGGAAAGAGAAATGATTTTAGTCACCTCAAAAGTACAGCCCAGGTTGTCCAGTTTGTTGGCATCTAATTTTTCATAGTATTCTCTAATAACAGAAGACCATGGGGGAGGGAAAAGGGAAAAAATAGTTTCAAATAGAGAGGGAGGCAAATCATAAAAGACTCTTAGATATAGAGAACAAACTGAGGGTTGTGGGGGGTGAGGGAGAGGGGAAAATAGGTGATGGGCATTGAGGAGGGCACTTGTTGGGGTGAGCACTGAATGTTGTATGTAAGTAGTGAATCATAGGAATCTACCCTCAAAACCAACAGCACACTGTGTATACTGTATGTTAACCAACTTGACAATAAATAATATTTAATAAAATAAAATAAAATAAAATAAAATAAAATATATTTGAATAATAAAATATGTAGAGCCCAAGAATGGGGGACTGTGGTCTGAACTGGAGAGAGAACTTCTTTTCTGGTTGTTGGTTCTAGACCTGTGTTTCCTAAGAGTACATGGCAGGGATGGGTAGAAGAGCTTTACAGCCAGAGATCCCTCTCATTGGTTGGTGCCAATGTCTTATTGTCTGTTAAAAATGTTCAAAATCCTTCTTTCACTGTAATATTCTGCTTTTTTTTAGTTTGAAGCATGAGTTTGCCATCCATTGTATTTCAATCCAGCCTTACATGTACTGAATTAATACTCTCAGAGGTAACATTTCACTGATCACTGTTCTTTGATTCCTGCAGTGTCATGACCTTGTATGTTTGATGTTATGTTGGGAGTTGATTTCTCCATGACCTTCCCATTGAGTCAGGCTTGGGTACCTGATTGGAAACACAACTCGGAAGTCTCAAGACAGCCATGTTAGAGTCTTCTGTTCCTTCTGTTACCTCCCCCAAACTGCAGAAAAGGAGCCTTTGTATTTCAGAGGGAATCTTATACTTTATGCAGTCAGTGCATCCCTGAAAAGTTGCTCATCTTTATTGCAGACTTCTTCACTGTTGGGGTTATAAAATGTGCAATATTACTCCTTAGGTAGGAGAAATCTCCGGGTTTTGTGATTGTTTTTTTTTTTTTTCACCAAAAAATGTTGCTGTATCCTCCTTGTCACTGGAAGCTTTGATGTTCCACCTGAACGTCTTTTTGTTTAGGGACCATGCCTGTGCTGTTTGTCTCCTGGTGGGGCTTTGGAAGGTAGAATTTGCTCAATCAGGGAGCATCTTGGTGGCTCATTTGATTAAGTGTCCAACTCTTGGTTTCATCTCAGGTCATGATCTCATGGTTTGTGAGATTGAGCCCCATGTGGGCTCCATGCTGACAGCACAGAGCCTGATTGGGATTCTTTCCTTCCTCTTTCTCTATTCTCTCTCTCTACCCACCCCCCAAAATAAATATATAAAATTAAAAAAAAAAAAGAACTTGCTCAATCGGCTTGTGCCACCATGCCATGCCCTGAATAGTCATTTATGTTTTGCCTCTGCCTTCAACTGGTTGTCTTGAAACTGTTTGATCAGAGCCTCAGATAAATGGATGACACACTTATTAGACAGGTGATGATGGTGATTAAATAGATATCATTTCCCGAAAGCTCACTCTGTGCCAAGCAGTTCTAAGTGCTTTAAACATATAATTCTATACGTACTATTATTGACTCTACTTGACAAAAGAGAAAACTGAGGCACAGAGGATTTTAAACCCAGAGTCATATAGCTAGTATGTGGCAGAGGAGAATTTGAACACAGGCATTCTGACTCTTAACCACAATGTTATGCTACCTCTATAAATAGTTAACCCATAGCATCTCTCTGTTTAAACTTTTAGGTAAGTTGGGGGATATGTTATAGGAATGCTCATATTAATTATTGTCAAAATAGAATTAAGAATTACTTGAAAGGACTGATTAAGGGTAGATTTTATTATTGAAAAGTCACCAAAGCATAAACGTTTGAATGGCTGAAGTCTTATGTTATAATTACAACCAGTGTTGAAATATGTGTGTATGTGTATTGCAGTGAATTACACTAATATTTTCAATTGAGCTTAAAAGGCAATTTTAAAAGGGAACTTGAAAATTAATTTATAAATGCAAATTTGAAAGTACTAAGTATATAGACAATACCTTGAAGTATAATCAAGGAAAAGAAGCAGGTGAAACTTAGTGGAATTTACTAGTATAATAAAAAAAAACCCATAAAACCTTTCAATATCAAACTCTGGGAATTATTTCTTTAAAGCAAAAGTAGCTATGTCTGTTCCTCAGTGAAAAATTCAGGGGCCAGAGTTTCAAGCAGCATGTGATGCTTTGCACAATTACCTTTCATCTGAGTGGCTCCCATAGGGACAGTCTGAATATCACAATTAGGAATGAAGTGGCCCTTTTAGAGCAAAGTCTTGGTTGAATGTGAGGTGAAAAGGAGATACAAAGAGCATCTATCACAGTCTTCCAGTACTTGTGGCAGCCATAGTTCACACGAGGAACAGACGTCAGACTTCTCTGCTGCACCTGTGAGAACAAATAGTGATGCCCACCAGTGGTTTTACCATGATTGTGAAGATTCTTGATGAGTGTATGGAGATCATGTGGAACTCTAAAAATGATATGTTACACTCCCTTTCGGGAATGCTATTCCCAGAATAGCACAGTTCTTTGAAATCCTCATTTGAATAAGCTTCATGATTTGTGGAAGGTGAGAATGCTCACACCTGCTTTGCAAATTGATAAGCTATGCATGAGTTTGTAACAGGTGGTTTGCTTGAAGTCTGTGATGAGTCATCAGTGGGACTACCAATGGAATCCAATTATTCTGTTACCCGATGACTCTCTGATCTCCCTTTTAATTACTGTTAGGGTAATTAGGGGGAAAAAAGCTTAGTAATAGGGTTGTTGGTTTATCAACTTGAGGGCATTGCATTTCTGTGTGTGTACACACTGGTGTGTTTGTGTGTGTTTCTGTGTTTGCCTGTGTTTTCTGAAACATTTTTGCCAAGTGGTATCTTCTTCCCACTTCCCAGATGGTAGTTGTGATTTTTTTTTCTTTTGGAAATTGCTCACAAATCAGGAGGCTTCATTTGCCAGTTGACAGATTTTAACAGCAGCTGGTAGGTGACCACCCTCCACCACCACTTCCTACCCTCCTCCATGGCTAGGCATCAGCAGTTAGCACAGAAAAGCTAGGGGATGTTTAGCTCCTTTAGGGAGGTTTGGACAGTGGGAAAGTTTGACCATTATTGAAAAGACTTAATACAGAGTCAAACTGAAGTGTATCTTTCTGCTCAGATTAAGACCATTTTTGCCAATCTCTCTTTCTTTTTAAATCTATTTTCTTAACAATAGAATGGTAGCTTTGTCCACTTTATATTGTGCTGCTCAGGGGAAAAGGAATTTCGAAAGTGTTATAAACACTTTTGTGTTAAGTGTTATAAACAGAATCTTCTCATATAATATTGAAGATTCACCCATGGCATAAAGTGATGAATACCTTGCATAGAAATAATTTTGAAATGCTTCTGATTGATGAGTTGTACGAGACCAGTGTGACTCTGATTTACCTTAATTTGTTGGAAAATAAAAGATCCACAGAGGCCATCTCCATACTAGTTCAAGTGCTGTCTTGTTTGGTAGACAAGTGCTGTAAATTCTTTTTTTTTTTTTTCTCTCTCACTTTCTCTTTCACAGTTACAGTTGAACTACCTGTTCCACTTCCTTTCCAGGAACAAAATATAGCTTTGATCAGTCTGCAACAAGGTTACAGAGATTTTAATTTTGCTATTTGTTAGTCAGATTCAAAGGTGGCTTGAACCTTTCTCTCAGTTAGTGAATAGAGTGTTTTATCATTGATTGAAGCCAAACATAGATGAAAGAACATGGATTTTTAGACAGTGGCCTTTTGTATTAAAAAAAATGAAAAGCTGCAAAAAAAAAAAGAGAATTAAGGCCATGATTTATTTATTGCATTTGGTTATTAATAACCATCAGAGATGCCGTATCACTTGATTTCAAGTTGAACTTGTGATGTGGAATCAAGCCTAGGTGATTTTAGGCATGCTAACCTATCACCTCTGTGCCTAGTTTTCTTATCTATAAAATGGGGGAAATAGTGGTACCTGCCTCATAACCTTGTTGTGAGAATATCATGAAATACTGAAAAGCATTCAAGCTACATAGAACAGATTTTCTTGAACTATTAACACCTACTTAGTTTAATATTTTAAAAGTTTGCTTTAAAGCCCCTTTGAAAATATATGCCATGTGTTAAAAGATAGAAGGTTTGCACAATGTGCAAATAAATACATGCCTTCCTGTATTAAACACAACTGTGTCCTCAAAACTGACTCCTGTTCAGTTGAGTTCAGAGAAAGAGACGTGCCGATTTGGGTTTCGAGTGAGCTACACTGCATTAATTTGCAGGTCTATTCACATTTAGCACAAACACTATAGTTAGAAAAACACTGTGGAGCTGTTCAGAAATGGAGATGATGTTCACAGTATATTTTGAAGGTGGGAAAAAATAGTTCAACCTCATTTGAAAGGCAAATGGCTACTAATCTACATGAACAGGTAGTTGAACTTTTGGGCATCTTTTCTACTAATCATGAAACCAGGAAAGGCAAATGTGAGCTTGCAAGTGAGAAGAATGGTAGTGAATTAAGGCTAAAAGTGACTTAGAAACCAGAAGAGTCCCCTTATGTCACAGTCCAGGAAACAGACCTGGAGGATATAGTGGACTTGCTCTAAATCACATGAAGAGGTGGTGACAGGGGACACATATCATGACCCATGCAATGATTCAGTATCAAAATTGCCTCCCTGGGTAAATTGGAAAATCTTGATAAAGTGGTAACTTCTAATTCAGTGATCCTTGACATCAGGAAGCCAGCCCCCATACTGAAGATATGAGTATGTGAGATACTTCTGTGTAGCCTGAAGAGGAAGGCTTTGGATTTATCTGGCACTAAAAGACTGTTAGGACATGAGGAAAGACCTATATAGGAAAGATGGACCTCATCTGAACCCTAAAAGCAAGAGACTGCAGACAATAAAATCTGAAAAAGGCAGCAGCATGATTTTCAAATGATAAAAATGGAAGGGAATTTAATGTAGTGTAGAATAGCAGGTGAATTACCTTGGTAATGGCTGAAGAAGTTAGAAGGGAATTTGGTGGTTTGGATGAATAAAGCAGGAGTGACAAGATAGTTGACCCAGTAAGCTGAAAGAAAGGTAAGCATGAGAAGTAGAAGAAAGTCAACGTACAAAAGAAACATGGTAGAAGCCTAAAAATAAAGAGGGTGCATGTTGACATTATTGCTAGCAACTGAACATCTTAATAAAACTGAAAATTTCATAGAAATATAGGATGCTATTAAGATGACTTGTCATTTTCTCTATTATGTAAAAACAATTTAATCTTTCTGGGTTTTAATTACTTTTTCTGTAAGATAAGAATTAAAATAACATGCCATCCTAAAGTTCTGTTTTTCTAGGACATTTAGAAGAACCAAGGATCGTTTATTTAAAAATTCCTTCAAATAGCGATAATTTCAATTCTTTTGTAATACCTATTGGCTTGAGATGCTTTTGTTTATCCAATATATAGCAAATTCTAATGAATTCATAAATATTTATGTATTTGAGTTTATAAAAATGAATCTACATAGGATAATGATATTGAATCTACATAGGATAATGATCTTTTGGCTCTAAATTCCTGTTTAGTTTGCAAGCAATGCTCTTATTCTTATCCAGAAGTTTTGAAAATCTGATTAAACATAACACTGATGGATTCAGAAGCTTCTAAACTTAGTAAAAAAAAATTAAGATACATGTATCTTAATGATATATGATATATGCATCAAAAAATTTAAAAACATTTCATTGAGGGGGCGCCTGGGTGGCTCAGTCAGTTAAGTGTCCAACTTCAGCTCAGGTCATGATCTCACAGTTTGTGAGTTCAAGCCTCATGTCCAGCTCTGTGCTGACAGCTCAGAGCCTAGAGCCTGTTTCAGATTCTCTGTCTCCCTCTTTTTCTGCCCCTCCACTTCTCACGTTCTCTCTCTCTCTCTCTCTCTCTCACTCTCTCTCTCTCAAAAATAAATAAACATTAAAAAATTTAAAAAAGCATTGAAGTGAGGAATGTTGCAAGAAGGGGTGGTTGATGGTTTTCTCAGGAAAAGAATATTTTGGTAAACAGAACATTTTAAGCCCAATTACCTAATGAAAGTGTCATTGCAATGGATGAAATATTTGTCCCTAATTATTTCAGGTGTACTCATATAAGTTGGTTCATTTTGAATTCTGTAGTTTTAGAAATGCACCAATTAAATATGAATCTAATTCTAGATCACAAATTAAACACAACCCTTGACAGATATTACATTTCGTGAAATAAAAGTGTGTATGATGTAAAATTAGCATCATGAACTTAAGAAAAATACTTTTCTGTAAATATTTTATTTGAAAATATTGAGGCAAAAGTACATCTCAAAAACCATGGGGCAATTGAAAAGTAGGTGCCGTGAGACATTTTATGAAATCAGAGATAAAAATACATCTTCAGATTCTGTTACTATTGAAATAAGTTGAACTTTCTCCTTGTGCACATCAAAAATAGAAGTAAAATGTTTGACAATATGAAGAATATACTAAGTATAAGTTTTGGTTATCAAAATTTGTGCCCCAATGCACAAAGCATATAAACTAGCATATCGTACCTCACTTTTTAATTTTCAAAGTAAAGACACACATTCTGGAAGAAATTTAACAATCCTGTGTCAACTGAATTGTTTAACAAGAACAAGTTCATTAGCCATTCTACAAAAAGAGTGTATTACAGCATAAGCAAAGTGGAAAATAAAAGATGTAGAGACACACTGTAAGTTGTAAATATACAACTAACATCCAATTAAAAAACAAAACTAACTTATAGCACAAGCAAGAATTAACTCTAAATGGGTCATAGACATAACTGTAAAGCCCAAACTATAAAACTCTTGGAAAAAAACCTGGGAATAAATCTTAGGATGTTGGTTTAGCCAAAGTCCTATTAGATATGATACTAATATCTAATTAGATTAGAAGTGACACACGCATAAACTAAATGCATTAGATTTCATAAAATGAAAAACTTCTGTGCTTCAAGTGATATCATCAATAAAATGAAAAGACATCCTAAAGGATGAGAGAAAGTACTTGCAAATCGTATATTTGGTAAGGGACTTATATCTAGAATATATGAAGAACTCTTACAACTCTTACAATTCAATAAAATGAAAATATCCCACTTAAAAATGGGTAGGGACCTAAATAAGCATTTCTTCAGAGGGGGTGTATAAATCGCCATCAGCACATGAAAGGATGCTCAACATCATTAGCCATCAGGGAAATGCAAATTAAAATCACAATAAGACACCACCTCACACCCACCAGAATTGGCTATAATAAAAAAGATGGGTAATAACAAGTGTTGGTGAGGACATGAAGAAATTGGGACCCTCATACACTGCTGGTGGGAATGCAGAATGGTGCAGCCTCTTTGGTAACGTGGAGTTGTTAGCCTATGACCCAGCAATCCCACTCCTAGGCATGTATCCAGTGGAAGTGAAAACATATCTCCACACAAAATCTGACCCTT
The DNA here is from genome assembly GCF_023721935.1 of Panthera uncia. Lineage (NCBI taxonomy): Eukaryota > Metazoa > Chordata > Mammalia > Carnivora > Felidae > Panthera > Panthera uncia. Next base: position 37,696,909 of record NW_026057582.1, on the reverse strand, counting down.
GAATGTTCATAACAGCATTATTTGTAACAGCTAAAAAGTGAAAACAACCTAAATGTCCATCAACTGAATAGATAAACAAATGTGGTATAGTCATACAGTGGAATATATTTAGGCATAATGAAGTACTAATTCATGCTACAACAGAGTTAAACCTTGAAAACATTATGCTGATGGAAAGAAAGCAGTCACAAAAAACACATATTATATGGCTCCCTTTATATGAAATGTCTGGAACAGGCCAATCTATAGAGACAGAAAGTAGATAAATGGCTGGCTAGGGTTGGGGAGAATAAGGTGATTGGTGGTGGAAGGGTGATGGGAAAGAGAGTGAAGGTTTTCTCTTGGGATGTTGAAAATGATCTAAAATTGTGATGGTTGCACAGCTCTGTGAACCCCTGAACTGCACACTTAAAGTTGGTGGATTATGTGTTATGTGAATTATATCATTGTAAAGTTGTGTAAAAAATAACCCTCCTCACAAACAAAATAAAATGAAAACTACTCCACATAGACATCTTCTGGCAAATGACAAAAGTTTTACTGTCAATGGTGGGATTGACTGAACGTCATACCTGCAGACCACAGGTTTTTTCAGTTTGCCTTGAGGCAATTCCTTTTTCAGCAATGACAGATGCAATGTTTTTTGAAGTGTCCTGTGTGTGTATGTGTGTGTGCATGTGTGTGCACACACATGCATGCACATGTGCTTTTCTCATGTAGACAGTGGGTAATTTTTGATTTGAGGATCAAATCTTCAAGGGCACTTTTGGCATCTGGTTCCCCATGCAGGTTATTCTGCATATTGCTAGATGTGGTAGTCTCCTTAAATCCAGTTTGCATCATGATCAGTTTTAGCATATGTTCTAGAACTCAGCATTAAGTAGTTCCAAGGGCCCATAACCCAAATTCTTCAGTATCTTATTTTTGAAAATATGAATTCTTTCCATTTGTGCTGTACACAGCCTTGATTTTTACCTTGTCGTAATTATTTAGTCAGATGATTCTGTTCATTTTTTAAATCACATAATAGATCCTAACAAGGTTGAATCCATTTAATTAAGAAAACACCCATGAAGATAAAGAAAGGAAGGACAGAATACAGGGAAGAAATAATGAGAGAAAATATTTGCAATTCTATTAAAGATACAAGTAGCTGTCCATTGACAGGTTTAGTGAAAAATTATTTTTTTAATGTTTATTTATTTTTGAGACAGAGAGAGACAGGGCATGAACAGGGGAGGTGCAGAGGGAGACACAGAATCTGAAGCAGGCTCCAGGCCCTGAGCTGTCAACACAGAGCGCAACGTGGGGCTCGAACTCAGGAACTGTGACATCATGACCTGAGCTGAAGTCGGACGTTTAACCAACTGAGCCACTCAGGCGCCCTGGTTTAATGAAAAATTAAAATAGATTAATAGAAGCTAACTTTTATAAACAGTGTGTCCCTATTGTACATACAGCTCCCACTTCCCAAGGAGGTGTGTTCCAAGGGGGCCTTTGCAAGCTGTTTGGAACCTGAGAGACATTTTCCTTTAAAAGTTGGGGTTCAAGTCCAGATCACAAAAGCTCATTTAATCAATACAAGACAGAGTCCTATAAATGCTAATAAAATATACAACTGATTCATTCAGCACATCTGTGTTGAGCACCCACTCTGTGCCTGATTATGGTGATAGGTGCTTTTGGGGTTCCAACTCCCCCCCACACACAGCAGTGGGATGGGGCTGATTAATTACTGCTCTCAATCAGTAAATAGTTATTGAGCAGTTGTTTTGGGCCTAACCCTACACTGTCATGGTTCTGAGGATGCAGACATAGGGACTCTGCTCCCACTTTTAAGGAGGCATCAGGCTGGACGGAGCACATACAGGTAAATGGAGAGTTTGAAATGATTTTAAGAAGTGCTTCCATAGGGGTACGCATGGAGGGCAAGGAGAGCAGGAATAAGAGAAAGGTTCAGGTTTGTCTTTTGGGGGGTGGGAAATAGATCCTGCAGGATATGAAGCTGGAAGCACTTTGAGGAATGAGGTTGAATTGGGCATCAAAGTTGGGGGCAGGCAGAGGTCATTGTGGGTACAGAGGCAGAAGGTTGAGAATAAAGGAAAAAGATAACAGATTGGGGAAGCCGCGAGCAGGATGGGCAGGGCAGGGATTGTGCGGAAAGCCGGCCTAGAGGCGGATGTTGAGTACGTTAATGTGGAGCTAGTAAAGAGGGCTGATGGAGATGTTTTACTGGTCATCATTGTGGATGTGGTAGCTGCAGCTATGGGGGGTTTGCAGGGAGAGCATGTGTACTGAGCAAAGTGCTCAGGTGGAACCCTAAATACTGGTGCCCAGAGATGAGCAGGAAGGACCGGGGTGGAGAGTGGGGGTCTTGGGGCTGCTTTGCTGTGGAAGACTAGGGAAGGAATGTCCTCAGTGGTGTCACCTTCTGTGGGGGAGTAGTCAAGTAGGACTAAATAACATCTGTGTGTGCAGCAACAGGGATAAGTCAGTGCCCTTCTTAGACACCTTTGCCTCTGAGCTACAAAGGCAAGTGTGAGATGCTTTGAGAACACTAGTCCCTACATTAAGTGATTTTTCAGGAGCATAAACTTTTTGCTACTCCAGCCTAGTTATGGCAGGAGCCCTGTCCACAAAGTCCTTTCAATTTTCTAGGATTTCCTTTGTGTTTGTGAAATTTCCTTACCTCCTCTGTGCTATCTCCAGACCTAGAACTGGATATTATCCTACAAATGGGCTTCTTTAATATTTTAAAATAAGAATTTTAGAATTTCTGAGGTTCTGCATCTTAAAAAAATACTAATTTATCAATAAATCTTGTGGGAGAAAAGATTTCCATAGCTTTATTAAATACCAGCATATGTCTTGTGATGTCTCTTCTAGAAATTAGATACGTAAAATTAGCTTTTGTCTTCAACTGATATTTTCAACATTAGCCTTCATACAAGTGTCCAAGCCCTTGTCCTAAATTCTAAAATCAAAAACATCAGAAACTGGGGTTGTTTCATAAGGCTGAGGATGAACTGAGGTGATTTAGAGCCTTGACTCATCTCTCAGAGTCAATATTCACGTTTTAATTATTAATGCATTTTATTACAAGGTGTTGCTCCAGACTCCACTGCATTGTTAAAAGGTATAGTGTATGTGCGCCATACCGGCTTTTTAAAATCCAAGCAAACCCCAATTCTGAAATATACCTAGCCCCAAGTGTTCCAGCAATGGACCTGGCAGTATCAATACTGACCCATCGAGGCCGTTTCTGTTTGCTTGATTGAGGCTACGTTTTCTGCCTGCCAGGTGAGGGCCAGCATCTGGGTTTTTTTTGTGTGTGTGTATGGCTTTTTATTTTAATTTCAGTTGATTAACATACAGTGTCATATTAGTTTCAGCTGTAGAACATAGTGTTTCCACAATTCCATACATCACCCGCTCATCATGACAAGTGCTGCCATTACCGTAATCCCCATCCCCTACTTAACCCACTCCTCTCCCCCTCCCCTCTGATAACCATCAGTTCTCTATAATTGTCTGTTTTTTGATTTCCCTGTGTCTCATTTTCCCCTTTACTCACTTGTTTTGTTTCTTGAATTCCGCATATGAGTGAAATCATATGGTGTTTGTCTTCCTCGGACTGACTTATTTCATTTAGCATTATACTCTCTAGATCCATCCATGTGCAAATGGCAATATTTCATTCTTCTTTTTGGATAAGTAATATTCCATTGTATATATAGCACATCTTCTTTATCCATTTGCTGATTGGTGGACAGTTTGTTCACCATTATATGCTGACATCAGCCCCAGGGCCTGGCATGTCATAGGGTCCATACTGTTTATTAAGCAGATGGACTTTTAAATGAGTGAATTTTCTTCCATACTCTTCTTTTTTCTATCGTGCTTCCAGGCTTGGCTATAACTCTGCTCTGCAGTCCCTGAACATGATAGAGGCAGGGTCTTTACAGGGCCCAAGTATGGCCAGTAGCTTCCTCTTACAGGTAGCTGTGATGGGTGGATTTTGCTGTTTGGAATGATGTTTGCAGATTCTGAAACCACACACAAGCTTATCAGGCAAGAGTGTCACATCCAGTGACTATCCTCTGCTCTGGGTAAGAAGGAAAAAATTGTAATGGCACATGCTCCATGATTTTGCCAATCCTACCTACTATGCATAAGCAGGGACTCTGGGTCCCACTTTGATTTTCTTTTGTTCTTTGTCATTTTGGTTTTGAGGCACAGACTATTGTATTTCATAGTTTTCTGACACCTGGGGAATGGAACACCTGTTATTTGCATATAACTTTTGCATTTACCAAGTAAAATAATGTGATGGAGGGAATATGGACTTGGGAGTCAGAGTCTATACATTACTTAACAGTTGGGGACATTAGTAATTTTATCTGTCCAGTGACGATACCATAGCTACCTATTATGTTATGGTATTATGTTTTCAGTGGGGTATTATATGTAATGTAATGAGTGCATTATAATGTTTAATAAGTGTTGTTTGGAGTCCTTATTTGCCTATAAATTATTGCTTTTGCTGCTCACAGTAACCTTAAAAAGTAAAGAATCATTGTTTCCATTTGTATGGAAAAAACAGAAGCTCAGAGAAGTTGAGTAACAAGTGGTAAATCACAGCTAACAAGTGGCAGAACCTAAAACTTGGGTCTTTCGTTTCTAATTCTCTGCTCTTCACTTCTTTTCTTCTTCGGTGAAAGAGAATACATCTGGATGTAAAGGGAAATTTGAATAGATTTCAGTTCAATTCAAACAATTCTTTCATTATGTGGATGGTGTCAAGGCCCCTATGCTCCATTTTGGGGGCTATAAAGTCCTAGAGTGGACTCTGCTTCCAGTAACTCATGGTTTTTCGGGGATAAGCCATGAGACAGCTTTGTCAATGTGAGTAAAATGCTGTAGAATCAGAGAACAGTCACGATATTCAGGGCCACGGGATTCTTATAGAATCAAAAGTTTGTTTTAAACTGAGAGAGCCCTAAAAGATCAGCTGACTCATCTTAGGTGTGCTCTGTGTGTATTTGGGTTCAGGGGAGCAGCATCAGCTATGTGTGAGGAGTCAAGGACATATAATCTGGTTGGGGAAGCAAGACTAAATAAATAAAATATTAATAAGGACTTAAATAGCTAGCCAAGAGAGAAAACCTATCACGAAGCAGTACATACTTATTTGCTTAATGAATTATGCAGATAGCATTTATTGTAGGAATTCAGAGAAGAGAGAGATAAAGTTCCTTGGCCAAGATTTTATAATTTTGCGTTGAAAGAGGCAGATCCAAAATGGAGATCTCTTCACTGTCACCTATAATAGTCTTTACATTTTACTAATGTATTAGGCACAATCCTTCTGAGTGCAAGTAACAGAAAATTCAAAAGGGGCTTAAACACACACATGCATGTGCACACAATAGTTTATTGGCTCATATGAAAAGGCTAGTGAATTATTCTGTATACAGGAATGATTGGCTCCTGTTGACAATTGGTATTAGGAATGTACAACTTTTGGTTCTGCTTTTTTCTGCATTAGCTTCTTTCTGAGGTGGATACAGGCTTACATCCTATTAGATTATCAACCCCAGCTGGAGGAGTAGGAGTGCTCCTTTTCAATATTTCCAGCAAAGTCCCGGGGCCAGCTGCCATTGACCAAATTCAAGTTGTTTGCCTATGCTAAAATGAAGGAATATGGGGTCATCCTCACTCCAACCTCGTGGATTGAAATTTGGAGAGGAGTGGTTTTCCTCAAAAGAAAATCTTTGGTAAAGATGTCATTACCAAAACAGAGGGGAAATATTCTAGAAGGTCAAAACACCTGTATAGTATAACACATATAAAAGTGTGTTACTTCTTTTTAAAAGAAATTTTAATACTAAGAACCCAAGTTTTTATGTATTTCCCCACATAGCGGGTGCTCGGCTTTTCATTTTGTTGTATAGATGCACATTTATATCCCTTTTCTGTTTGAAGGACTTCTTTTAACATTCTTGTTTTGTTGTGATGAATTCTTTCTGAAAAGTCTTTATTTTCCCTTTGTTCTTGAAAGATATCTTCTCTGGGTATAGAATTCTGTCAGTGTTTTTCTTTCAACCCTTTAAAACTATTTCTTCACTGTGAGATTTCACAGTGAGAACCCTACTGTGCTTATCTATACTCCTCTGTTCAAGTGTCTTTTTTTCCCCCTTTGACTACTTAAAATTAATAGACTATTTTTAGAACGGTTTTAGGTTGATAGAAAAATTGGGCAGAAAATAGGGAGAGCTTCCATGTACCCTCTGTCCTCCTGCCCTGCTTTTCCTATTATTAACATCTTGGATTGAGTTGGTGTGGTACATTTGTTACAACTGACAAAGCAATATTGATACATTGCTAGTAACTATAGTCCATAGTTTACATTAGGGTTCCCTCTGTTGTTTTGTTCCTGATGATCTGTCACTGGTTTTCAGCTATTTGATTATGATGGTGTGCCTTGGTGTGGTTTTCACCATACTTCTTGGTCTTAGGATGTGTTGACCTTCTTGAATTTGTGGGTTTATCTTTTTCATCAGATATGGAAAACGTTGTTCATGCTTCTTTCAGATTTTTTTTCTGCTCCTCTCCTTCCTTCACAGTCTCCAATAACATGTATTTTATGCTGCCTGAAGGTGTCCCACTGCTCTCTGATCCTCTGTTCATGTTTTTGCAGTGATTATATTTCTCTGTTTCATTTTGGATAGGTTTCTATTGCTGTTTTCAAGCCACTAGTCTTTTTTTTTTTTTCTGTAGTGCACAATCTGCCATTAATTCCAATCAGTGTGTGTTTTCATCTTAGTGTAGTTTTCTTCTCTAAGTTTTGTTTGAATATTTCATATTTCTATTATGTTCAATCTTTCTTGTAGTTTCTTGAATGTATGCAATACAGTGATATTTACCGTTTTAGCGTCCTTGCCTACAAATTCTGTTGTCTGTACGATTTCTTACACCATTTCAATTGACTGAAATTTCCCCTCATCATTCATGATATTTTTCTGCTTCTCTGCATGCGTAGACATTTTTGATTGGATAGCATACATTGTAAATTTTACCATGCTGCATGCTGGATGTATAACTGTTCCTTGAGCTTGGTTCTGGGATGTGGATAGGTTACTTGGAAACTGTTTGATCCTTTCAGGTCTTGGTTTTAAACTTTGTTAGGTAGGGCTGAAGTAATGTTTTATCTAGGGCTAATTGCTCTTTCCTATGAGGCAAAACCCTTCTGAGTAGTTTACCAAATGCTCCACTAATGAGGATTTCTATGCTTGCTAGTTGAACCAGGCACTCACTGTTCCTGGTTCTGTGTGAGCTCCGGGTACTGTTACCTCCAATCATTTCCATTAGCTTTTTCCATGGCTACAGTATTTTTCCTCACATGCCCTTATCAGCATTCATCTGAAGACTTCAAATACAGCAGGTCTGTGAGTTCTTTTTGTGGCTCTGTTCTTCCAGACTGTTTGGGCGAGCCCTGACAGCCTTGGCCCCTAGATCCATCTCCTCAAATCAGGGAGACCATTAGCTTTGCCTCAAAACTTTCTCCAGGCAGTCAGTTTGGGTAAGCATAGAACTCACTTGCTTATTTCCCATCTCTCAGGAATCCCTATTTGGGGTTGCATAATGTTCAATATTTTCAGAAACATTGTCTATGTCCAGGTTTTTAATTGCTTCACAAGTGAGGCTAAATTTGGTACCTGTTATTTCATCTTGATTGGAGGCAGACGTCCCCTTGATGAACCCTTAACAATTTAAAGGTTGACCTGGGCTTCTCATGGATTTTTTTTTAACCTGGAAATTTCAATCTCTTGGTATTTCATTTCTTGCATTACAATATACCCCCTTCATTTATTTTTTGTATTATGGTGCTTTTGAGATCTCCAATACAGAATTGCAAGGAAGTGGTAACAGCAAGTGTTCTTGTCTTTTATTGTCTCTAAGGAACATTAAAATTTACTTTTGAGTGTGATGCATGGTATATTTTCTTTTTCAAGTAGAGAAAATTTTCTTCTATTCCTAGTTACTGAGAATCATTGTCATGAATGATGTTGAAACCTCTTTAATAATTTTCCACATCTGGTGAGATGATTATGTTTTTCATCTTTAATCTATTAATGTGGTTAATTACATTTAAGAGATTTTCCTGATACTTAAACTTCATTGCATGTCTGTTATAAATTCTTATTCTCAATGTGTTTGTTTTTGATATATCACAAATTTTATTTGCTGCTTAGTTTACAATATTTGCAAGTAGCATCATAAGAGATTGATCTACTATGTAAATTACCTTACTTGAGTTTATGCTATCCTTAAAAAATGATACAAGAAGTTTTTCCTTCTAGAATGGCTTATATAAAAGAACAATTACCTGGTCACTGAAAGTTGGAAAAAGTCATATAAAGCTGTCTGGATAGATGTGTCACTTTTTGAATTTTTTCTATTATTTCTTTAGTAGTTACTGGTCTATGTTTTATCTATTTGTTCTTTTTTAAATTGTTTAGACTGGTTTTTGTTCTTTTCAGATTTTTAAGTGTCCATTATATATGTAAATGTATTATTTGTCTCTGTCTTGCCATGGCTTATCTTTAAGAGACCATTTTCATCTTGTCTAGTTTTAAATGTTTTCTTTATATTAACATTTATATTAATATCTGCTTTTTATCTTCTCTATTTCTTCCATGCATTTTGGTTTGGTTTAAACTGTTGATCAATAACATCTTAAATTGACCATTTATCATATTAATTTTTCAGTCTTTTTCTTGATTTCTAATATATACCTTAAATGAATCCATAAATTTCTTTCAAGTACCACTTTAAATATATCCCACAAGTATATGATATATGATGTGTTCATTATTTTTCAGCTATAAATATTTTATTATTCCAATTAGGTTTCTTCTTTGACCCATCAATTATTTAAAAATGTGGATTCCAGGGGCGCCTGGGTGGCGCAGTCGGTTAAGCGTCCGACTTCAGCCAGGTCACGATCTCGCGGTCCGTGAGTTCGAGCCCCGCGTCAGGCTCTGGGCTGATGGCTCGGAGCCTGGAGCCTGTTTCAGATTCTGTGTCTCCCTCTCTCTCTGCCCCTCCCCCGTTCATGCTCTGTCTCTCTCTGTCCCAAAAATAAATAAAAAACGTTGGAAAAAAAATTTAAAAAAAAAAATTTAAAAAAAAAATAAAAATGTGGATTCTGGTTTCCAAAAGCATTTTTATAATTTTTAAAAAGTATTTTGTATCTAACCATATTGAAATTAGAATGTGATATAATGTTTTTGAACCTTCTTCTGTGGCCTAATACATGGCTAATTTTTGTCAATCTTCCACATAGGATTTAAATTACTGTGTGTTCTTAGATTGTTTTCCATTTCACCTCAAGCTAGTTTAATTCCTCTTGTGTATTATATTCTGTGTGTTTGTGGTGTTAACTCATCTTTAGAAGGGGTGTGTTTTTGCTTGGTGAGGGGTGTAATCCTGTGTATGTTGGGTTATGGAAATATTCCTATAGAGCAATTTTGCATTTGCTTCTACTGGGTCTCCTGGATTTCGTAGATGCTTACCCATTTCCCTTATTAATTTCTTACCTTCAGATATCTGTGCTTCACTGATACTATATCTCTGAGAGAGGTAAAGACTTGATGTTTTTATTTGTCATAGGGTAATTTTTTTCTCATTCACAGCCCCAATAGATAGTAAGCTTCCTTGCTACTTCTCTAAGTCCAAACTGTTAGATGAAATTTACTAGTCCCCTTTTCATAGAAAGGGCAGCCTTTATTAAAGAGTAGTAGTTTTATGCTAGCGTCCTTATTCTACCTTTGCATGAACCCAAAGCCGTTGATATCCTAGATATCAGCCAAACAAGTTGGTTACTCCTCTGGGTTAATACCAGGTGTCTTTCTAATTTTATCAGTGCTTCTATGAGTTTGTGGCAGAAAGGGGTTCTATATGTCCTCAGGCTTCCATATAGCCAGAACAGAAAGTTGGTCTGATTTTTAAATGTGAATAAACTAAGGTTCATGCAAGATCACCCAACTGGGAAGTGTCAGTGCTGGAATAAAAACCTGTACATGACCTGCTTCTTTTTGGCATTCTTCCTGCTTTGCATTTGGCTTTTATCTGATATTTGTGATGGTTAATTTTGTGTGTCATATGATTGTGCCATGAGGTGCCAAAATAGTTGATCAAATATTATTCTGGGTGTATCTGGGAGGATGTTTATGAATGAGATTAACATTTGAAATGGTAGACTGAGTAAAGCAAATTGCCCTCTCTAATGTGGGTGGGCCTCATCCAATCAATTGAAGACCTCAATAGAAGAGAAAAGCTGAGTAAGAGAGAACTTTGTCTGCCTGTCTGCTTGAGCAAAAACATTGGTCTTCTTCTGGTCTTGGACTAGAACGTACACCATTGGCTTTCCTTATTCTTAGGCCTTCAGTCAGCCTGGAACTAGACCCCTGGTTCTCCTGGGTCTCCAGCTTGCCACTTGTAGATCTTGGAAATTGTCAGCCCCATAATTATATGAGCCAATTCCTTATAATAAAAATACAAATAAATATAAATACATATATAAATAAATATAAGTATAAATACACATATCTCCCCTATTGGCTGTGCTTCTCTAGATAACCTGCCCAATACACTATTGTATTAATTTAAAATTCATTTGTTTATTCATTTTTGAAGGACCTTTTATTCCTAGCAGTATGTTAGACACTAAGGGGATACAGTAGAGAACAACGAATTAAGACCCCAAATTCCTTGAAACATGTTAGAGGAACTACAGCTACATAAACCCACTTAGAAAATGTAAGTAAGATAAATATCAGAAGGTAAGCTCTACGTGACAGTTCAGAATATGGATGGAACAAGGGACATTATTATACCTAGGGCAACATTTCTAATTCAGTGGTGCCAGCTTTGTTCAGGTGGTTCAATGCCAAAGATGGATGTGATTTTTGTGGCACCCCATGAAATTTTAATGTATTTATTTTCATCACAAAGCAGGAATTATTTTGCCAATGGAACTATGACTAGATGATATAAGCCATGTAACAATCACAGGCAGGAGCATGCACATCCATGACAAAACAAGCTGAGGAAAGAAGCATGATTAACTATTTCCACTTTTTTTTTTTTTTTTTTTTTTTACTTGCTTGTGCTTGTCAGCCTATGTGTGATAACAGGAACCCAAGGGACAGAACCTTTATGGGAAAAGTCAAACATTTAGAAAATTTTCCATCAACTGTTCTGCAAATGGAGAAAAGTTATTCATTATCTGATTTTATCAGTGGCATCATTGAGGGCTGCTATTCCAATATATGCATACCACCACTGAATATATGAGGTATGAATTATGTGACTTTTCTTGGAATATGGCTTTTAGTTTTCTTCTAAAAAAGCTCTTAGCCAAGTGAGCATTTTCAGTCCATGCCTTTTCAGTTATCATGATATATTTGGATATATTTACCGTAGATTCAGTGCTGGGGAGAGTTTGAAACTGCCTTATAGATATTATCCCAGTAGCCTGACTGGGCTCTGTTGCAAGATAAAACAATAACTTTGGAAACTGCCTTGAGAATGATTTGCAGCATGGGATAAGAAGAAGAGTGAGTGGAATGAATGGCTAGAATTTCAAAAACTCACAACACCTGCACATCTCAAGATCTGTCCATTATCTCTCTCAGCCTTGGTTATCCATCCCAGGCCCTTAGTATCCATGGCAATGGAATTTTTTTTTTGTCTTCCTAATCAGAACATTTGTAAATTGTAATGTAGGTTACATTTGCATGTAAGGATTCATTGGAGTGATAGAGAGCTCTTGGGGGTTGGAGAAAAGAAAGCAAGAGCAGCCATTCTGGTTTTATGTTTTCTCTGCCTGTGCAGAAATTTAATTACCAGGTCACCGCAGTTCTCAGCAGAGTAAATTATAGTCCTGACCATTGATTTGTATGTAAATGCCACTGTAGCAAGAAAACAACACAACACTTGGGTCCTATCAAGAAATTCCCTTGTTGGAAGCATACAGATTAGAGAGCAGAGCTAAAGAGTCAGGGAGATTAACAGTTTAGCACTTGCTCTTGTCCGGATGAGCCCTGTTGTAGTCATGAACTTCAAAGTGATTGTCAAAGTCAAGTGTTCAGGAAACACTTGCAGTTGAGAGAGTCAGATAATGAGAAATCAGGGTCCAATGAGTACGGACACAGGTCTGTTTAGAATACTATCTATTATAGTGCAGCCTTTGTGTAATCCCCATAGTCTGAGCTAATCACCCCACCCATGATGCTTTCATGGTGCCTCCTCTCTATCTTGGATGAGAACAGCCTGGTGGGGAAGAGAAATAAGTTCCTTTTTGTTTCAGCCCACAATTAATTGTTGATTCCTTTGATCTGATGGAGTATTGGCTTCATACTTTGTTCTGCTAAGTTTGTTTCAGTTTTACATTTAGTCTTAGCTCAAAGGTTGCTCCTTCTAGAGTTTTAATGGAATACCTAAGGTGTGTACTAAGCCTCTCTAACTTGGCCAGATTCAAACTCCTAATTCAGTCTCCTCTGAAATAGTCTGCAGCCAAAATGTCTGTGTAGATTTTTAGCCCTCTAGCTGTGACTTTTAGGGGGTTCCTTGGATTCTTCCCTATGCAATCATATTTCAGGTTTCAGTCAATTGTTTGAGCTAAGTTCACATGCAGATTTTGGAGTTCTCTCTCTGTGGTTCCTTCCTTTCTGGAGTTTTCCCCTATATTTCTTTGAATTCTGTCCTCCAACATTTTAAGTCAATAAGGCTTCTGATTTCTTCTGAGTCCTAGATGCCCTGTGCTTCATGGACTTGGTGGTACTTTTAACAGAAAAGCAATGTAACCATGTATCTCATCCAGTAAAATTTCCTTCTTTCAAAGATTGGATCCTCTCCAGATCGTCCCTGCTCTTGCTCACTCTCTATGTCTTCAAATAGTTTGTTTAAATTTTTTTTTCATGAATTTATAACTGTTATTCGTAGGTGAGTTCAAATCACTTATTCTGCTGTTATCAGAACTGGAATCTTTGAGGGGTGCCTGAGTGGCTCAGTTGGTTAAGCCTCTGACTTTGGCCTAGGTCATGATCTCGCCGCTCATGAGTTCGAGCTCCACATCAGGCTCTGTGCTGACAGCTCAGAGCCTGGAGCCTGCTTTGGATTCTGTGTCTCTCTCTCTCTCTGCCACTCCCCCACTCGTATTCTGTCTCTCTCTCTCAAAAATAAATAAACATTAAAAAAAATTTTTTTAACGAACTGGAATCTTTGATATTGTAACTTTTCCCTAGTATAGTGATCTGTATGTTACTAACTTTAATCTTTTATTTTTGACTCACTCATATCTGTTACAAGCGGCATCTCTTTGTAGGAAATAGAGTTGTCAAAATATCTCGCAAAGGTACAGGATAACAAAACAAGTGTGCACAGGAGAACCCAATGCTAATTCTTCCTCTGCCACTAACCAGCTATTTGACTTTGATGAGTCCCTTAAGTAATCCCAGACTCAGTTTCTGTTCTGTAGAATGAGGGAGTTGGGTTATATCAATGTTTTTCAAACTTTTAAAAAGTGTTGGGACTTCTATTTTTTTTTCTCAACAAAATCTCACAAAAATGTAAACCATATTAGGGCAAAATATCCTTGACTGTAGAGGGTGCATAGTTCACCCTGCTCAGTGCAACCACCCATATCTCCACGTTGATAGTGGCATTGAAGCTCCTTTGTGGAACCCTAGACTTCCACAGAACATAATCTGATAATAGTTAAGGCTGGATGATTTATAAAAAATCTTTTTCTCTCCTGCCTGAATCCAATAATGGCTGGATTGTGCTTCCAGAAATGTGGCCCCTTTCTTAGGATCTGAAATGGGCAGTTGTCTCATTTAACCTCCTTTCTGCTTTTTCACTTTAACCAACTTCTTATTCTTACTTCCAATCTTATCCAGCCACCACGGGCAGGCATTCATTGTGGGTATTTGAGAAATCTAGTATGTAAGGGATTTCCTGCAATTGTAGCTAAAAGTAACACCCAGGTACTGCACTACTGAGTGCAACCCACCCCCACCTGTCTCCACTTCCCATCTAGAAGATGTGAGCCGTACTTCCCTCCACCTAATTACTCTTGTGTGGGTGGGAAGGAATTAATAAGCTTGGAGCTACACTGATCATTTATAAATTCTAACTCCATCTGTAAAATAGCAGCAGACAGGCTTAAGAAATCCTCCCTTTGTATCACCAGTTGGTAGTTTTGTTGCCTTAAAAGAAACAAGAAAATGAGCAGGTGTTGAGCACTGCCCACATCCAGACAGCATTGCCAACTCATAGAGTGCTCCACCTCCAAACTTGGGGAAAAGGATAGTGAGGAAGGAAAGTGACACAACTCCTATTATCAGCTTAATCTTTTCCTCCCCTAGCCCTTGTTTCTTCCACCTTTCCCTTACAAAACCCTGATGATGAGTTTCCAAGTTAGACCCTGCAAGAACAGGCACATTCTTTCCTTTGTATGTAAATGTAAGGCTTCCTGAAAGGGTTTCCACCTAGGGTACTGCCATGATGGGGGATAATAATAATAATAATAATAATAATAATGAACCAGTTTGAGCATATCAAATACCAGGCATATGCTAAGTGTCTTTACATGGCTAATCTCATTTAGTTCTCTCAACAATTGTAAGAAGTGAGGAATCTCAATAAGGACACTGAAGTTCAAAAAGAATAAGAATTTGCTTCAGTCTCAAACTAGTGAGTGGAAGATCCCAAATTCAAACTCAGGCAGCTTGACTCCAGACTTACACTCTTAACCAGTCTAGCCTTGACTAATGTTATACCTGACAGCAGTTTCTGTGGCCCTGCCCCAGCCCCCCTTCTTTACTCTAATGTGGAAGATACAGATGGCATTGGCTCTGCCCCTTCTTACTTAAACAAGAAAAAAATCATTACGAATTAGAGTGAGGGACATTCTGACTCCATTGTGGTAGGGATTCAATATTGATGGGTCATCAGCTAGCTCTCTGTACCTGTCCAAGTCATGAACTTGCTGTCAGTGCAAGAAGCCCACAGTAGCACCTTGATAATGTATGAACAAAGGGGTGAAGCCAGGTGGCCATGCATCAGCAAGGTTGCAGAAGAGTCTAACTTCTCTTTGGTGGTGGATATTTGGGTGCTATCTATGGTCTGTCTGAATTCTGTGATTGAGTAAAATGAACAATCTCAACTTCAAGATGTATCCACATCCATGGTATTTGTGCAATGTTTTCCTATTATTTTAGCAAGCTAGTTGGATGAAGAGGTGAAGATTTTAATACAAATGCCCATTGTGCTGTTTCACAGGTACTTAGCTTGAAAGGGGTTTAAAGTTTATGTTTATACAGTGTTTCAGAGAGTACTATATTATCTCTAAAATAAGCAACACAACTTAGATGAGACTTTGCAATTTTAAAAATTTAAGTTGAATGAAATCCAGATCAGCTATTTAGTTGTTGACATAGAATCATTACAAGGCGAGTAGCAGGGATCTTTAAAAACGATGTTCGTGAAAATTCTTTCTAACTCAGCCTGTGTAATTTTGTGTTCTTAGTGATAAAATACAGTTGTATCAATTTTGACCAGGAATTTAAAAAGTTTTTTTTTTTTCCCTTGAGGCAGCTGATGGTAGAGGGAGCATTATGTCCATTAACATTGACTTTGGAGCAATACAGCCTGGGTTTCGATCTTGGTTCCACTATTTACTAACTGTTATGACTATGGCAAATTACTAACCTCACTTTGCTTCAGTTTTCCCATCCAGAGAATGGGAATAATAAAGTACTTATTCTCTGGGTTATCGTAAGGAGTAAATAAATGAAAATATGTAAAGTTCTAGAACAGTGCCTGCACATGATACATGCTCTATATGGGATTGCTTTTATTATTGTTATAGCACCACAAGGGACTTCTGTTGCTACTCAGTGGTTTTTAGGATGGATGGCAGGTTTTGTTATTAGGTGGAGAATTCCCTGAGATCCTTGGGGTGTAAGACTTAGAATAGTATGTGCAGTTTTATTTATAATCCCCCAAGGATCCATAGGCCACTTATACTGCAGCCTTCCTGTATGTATTCACTCCCATGTGGACTCACTGCTCTTCTCTCCTTTCAAAGGAAGCAACTTCCCGGGCGGAGGCAGCCGGGCACCCTGGCCCAACTCTGACAACTAGATAGGGCGCAAGTATTCTCACACAATAACATCTGCTGATATCCGCATTGGCTAAAAACATAAGTTCTATGTTCAAGTCCCACTGTGTTATTTTGCTTACTTTGTTGCCCAGGGCAAGTTACTTAACTGCTTTGTGCCTCTGTTTTCCATCTCTATGATGGGAATAAGAATCATCCCTACTTCCTGGTGTTGCTATGGTGGTTAAGTGGGATAATATACGCAAAGTCAAGAAGATGCCTGGTATATACTGTAAGTTGAATGAATTGGAAATCTTTTCTCTGTGGATGATTGATGAATCACTGGAGAAAAAAAATCAAGGATGAATTATGGTTAATAATGGTAAATTAATGAAGTCCAAAAAATATTAATAATTCTAATTATTGATTTTATAGATGAAGAAATATCCATGGACTAACTCAATTTGAAATTGATGACTATGATTATTTACATTTTATTTATTTTTATTTTATTTTAAATTTAAAAATTTTTCTTTAAATGTGAAGAATTTAGTGATTTATTACTTATATATAACACCCAGTGCTCATCCCAACAAGTGCCCTCCTTAGTGCCCATTACCCTCCCCTACAGCAACCCTCAGTTTGTTCTCTGTATTTGAGTCTCTTATAGTTTGCCTCCCTCTCTCTTTTTATCTTAAAAAATGATGTAGTGATACAGATGGAATGGAATCTCACACTTGGAAAGAGCTCCCATGTACACTTATTCCAACCACCCCTCCCATGCACATATCCTCCTAACTTTTTCTCAGATGCTTAGATGGTCCTATGTTCTAAAGGTGAAGGGAATTCAATTTTGCTCCACTGGTCTCTGGGTCTCTCCCATATGTGATGGTCTATCCCACAACAGGTGCTTTTCCCAGCATTTGAGACATGGGAAGACTGCCCCTTATGATCATTTTCTGTTGAGATGTTTTTTTAGTATTGGCATATTCAGTATGTTTTGATACTTAGCTTTTCAGGTCTTACCATGTGCTGGTCACGGCCAACAAAATTGAGTGAACTGACAGCGATGTGCTCTTGTATTCTTGGGCCAGCTGCTCCATAAAAAGCAAAACAGATCCAGTATACATGTTTGTTGGGTAGGAAGTTTGGAGGCAGAAAACATAGATCTAGAGAAGATCTGGGAAATGACCCAGACATCAGAAATGATCCAGAGTGTTTAAAGGATTTGACCACAGGGATTGAGCTAGTTGATGTGAGCATAGAGAGTTCTTTCCACTCTCTCTCTCTCTGGTTCTTCAGCATAATGATTAGAAATGTAGCCTTTAGAGACAGGCTACCTTGATTCAAATCTCCATTCTACCCCTTATTGGAAGTATTGTTGTCAGCCGTTGTAGACATCTCTATCTCAGTTTTCTCACTTGGAAAAAGAGAACAATAATGGTGTTTCATGTATATTCTGTGAGCTAATATGTGTAAGCACTTAGGACAGTTCCTGGCACATAAAAAACAAACAAATAAGTGTTTGTTATTACTACATATCTTCTTAACAAACTCAGAAATATCAATTCTTAAATAAGAGAATAAATGTTTTGATCAGGCTGGTACTTAAAGTATTTTCTCTCACTTACAAAATGGCTTTATAATTTCTTCTTAGCTTCTGAATCAGATGGAATATTCAGGACCCATCTGTGAATTAACAACCATACCCTTCCCCAGAATTACTATATGACTTTTGGATTGGAGGAGCAAATCTCTAAGAAATAATTCCTGTTATTTATTGTTTCCAATTTACTTTCAGCAAATATTTACAGAGTAGCCTCCCATGTGCCTGGCATAGAGATAGGGTCTTGAGGGATACATAGGTGGGTGGTCTGCTGTGCCCCTTACTCTCCTGATGTGTGCAGGCTAGGTGGAATGGTTGGAAATTAAATAGGTAAATCTGTCACAAAGCCGGAGGGAGCACTGATAGGGCAGGACTGAGCTCATGGAAGAAGCCGTGAACCTTATAAGGGATCAGTGAAGGGCTTTCTGGAAGAAGTGATGTCTATGGCAAGTCCTGATGATGAGCTAGATTCTTGACTAGTCTAGAGGGCTAGAGGAAACTAGTCCAGGCACAGGGAACCCTGGGTGAGTGTGGGCAGGGGGAGGGGGAGAGGTGCTCAGGCTTGGAGAAAGCATTACATCTTCATCAGTTTATTCAATATTTAACAAGTGTTTGTTAAGTACTTACTATGCAACAGACATTGTTTTACATAATGAAGAGACATCAGGTAACAAAACAGGTGATGTCTTTATTTTCATGAAAGTCATGGGGGAGAAGAGAGAAATAAAGAGAATTGCTTAAGGTGGGGCAATGGGGAAGGGTTTAGTGGAGCTGACACCTCAGTGGTGAGAGGAGAGGAACCAGCCAGGTAAATACCAGGGCAGGAGAGTTCCAGGTAGAAGGAACATCAAAGGCAAAGAACTCAAAGGGAAGAACTATCTTCGCTTATTGTAGAAGCTGAAAGGACCAGTGGGCCGATATGGACAAAGTGGTATAAATAATTCAAAGGGTATTTGAGTTGGGTCGTTGGTGCTGAGAAAGGCATTGGAACACAATAATATAAGCTAGTTTTGTTTTGTTTCATTTAAATTACATATACTACTATGGGTGTCTCTTCAAAACTAGGATACTTTTGGAAGATCTCAGTTGCAAGTAGGTCTGTTCTGGAGTGGGGCTTGGCTCTTTGTGTTTTAATAATAGAAATGAGGCTAAGAGCATATTTTCTGTCATCATTGACTAGAATGAATGTAAGTCAAATGTCCTGTTCCCAGTTATAAGCACGTCAGCAACACAAGAAATCAGCAGGGCCTCCCTGCTCAACAAGAGGTCTTATTATGTCAATTAGGGGCGTCCCAATGTTTCCTCCCAGGTTCTAGTCATATATTTCTACTTGCCCTCGTAGGCTTTCTTTTCCTGTTTTATTCCTTTGGGCTCAAATTTGTGTTTCAATAAATGCTCTAAAATCTTTCTGCCTGGTTTGGGCTTGCTTTATCCAGACTCCTCATCCATGTTCTTCTGTTTCTCCAAATTATGTATCTCTGTATTATTGTGGGCCCCCCATGAAACTCATGGCTCTTGTTTGCTCCCAGTTAACAGCTTTGGAGATGATGAAGAGCCATGCACATCTTCTGACAGTGACGGGGAGGTGATCAAACAATTTGAGATTTCCATGTCCCGGTCCCAGAGTTTTCGTTCAGAAGCATCTAAGAAAGGCACACAGGTGGGATTGGAGCAGAAATCAAAATTCAGCCACCTGCTCTCTACCCATGAAGAGGATAACACAGAAGTGTCTGCCTGTGAAGGTATTTGCATGAAACCCTCCCTTTATCTAGAGCAGGGATGGACAATCGTAAGAACAGCTTTGAGTCACTTGATTACTACACTTGTATCTGAGTCTCCAGAGAGGAAAAGAAAAGGGGGCGAGACCCAGAGGCTGAAACAGAGTAGAGGGGGTCTTACCAACCTCACAGAGGGGCTGTCATGCAGGGAACTGGGAGGAATGAATAAGAAGTGCCAAAATCCTTACCCCTGATTTGTGGGACCCCTTCCTTCCTTTTAGGTTATCATTTTGTATATTTTGAACACTGATGGCTAGAATTAGAATGGTATTTATGAAGCTTTATAAAATCTTGTTCTCTTCTGATAAATACAAATATTTCACATACCTGTTTGCTGACATTGAGATTCTGTCATTTTTCTCTCATTTGGAATCCTAGAGTCTATTTTCCATATATGTATATGACCTCAGAAAAATTTTTGGAAACTTTCTTTTAATAGTTGATGTTCTTAAAACAATATGTGTGTTTTATCATTCAAATAAATATATGTTTTACAATAATATCAAATAGCCTTTTTCAGATAACACATACCTTGTACATTTGTCCTCATTTTCTGTAGTTTCTACCCTCCCCCCCGCCCCCCATCCTACCCCTCTGTTTCCATCCTCTGCCACATGAGAATTGCTTGCTGGGCAAGAGCAAAGTGTTCTGCCATTCTCTGATGTCTTCAGACTAAGTACCTTCCACAAAGGGGAGGGAATAATACTCTGAAGTAGATCAGCACAGCCTGTGAATTGTTATAGTAGGTAGACCTTGTTAAGAGTCCTCCTCCTATCCCCCCACGTACACAAAATAACCTGGAGAAAGAACGGTGCATTATTTCTTAGTGCTTTTCTAGTGAAGGTCAGGGATCTCTCTGAGTCCTTTATGCCTGGAACCCTGAATAGGCATAGGCTATTGAAACAGGGAAAGGTCTATGAATTGTAGTTGGTAAAAAGCTAGAGAAAAAGAACATTGTCCACTTTAGTGACCCAGTCTAAATGACCTGAGTTCTCTAATCTTTTCCTTCTTTCCTTTGGACATGTGATTAGTCAAACCAATGGAGGCATAGTTGCAGGTCTTCCATATTTTTCCACACTTAGCAATAGAAAGAGAAAAACGAGAGCCTGGGATTGAGAGAAGGTAACAGAGAAGAAATTTCTGACTTGACAAGGTGGATAAGGCTGGCCAAAAAAAGAACAGCAACAAAGAATATACAGAACAGACCTTATTCTTCAGCAGAAATATAACAATGTGCTATCCACCATGTAATTTTACTTACTGATATGAGCCACATAACATATTTTATTGCTATTCCTTTTAGCCCAAGGTAAGAGAAAAAATAAATGCATGATGTAACCAAAGCATGGTAGCGGTAGCTACTGCCCTCCGTCATTTCGTTACTCCCCCTCTTGTTTTCTCTTTTGCTGGTGTTACATCACAGCCTTCCCCTCTTCCACCAGGAGGGCAAATGTTAGCTAATGAAAGTTAATAGCAGTTGATTCCCTGGGAGCAGCGTGTTGCATTCAAAAGCTAATGGCCCCATTTCCCAGAAGCCCAAATGTCTAGTTTCTGATTTATACAAATGGCTCCTTTTCTGAGAGTTCTGACAACCATTCCAAACTTACCCTTTCTGGAATTAGCAATAACCTCAATTATAACTGGGGATTCTGAAATTTTTGACAGATAGTGACAGAAAAGATAAAATTACTTTCGCTATTGGAGGGAGGGAAAAGCACACCGCATTGGATAATGCAGTAAATTATTTGTAGATTTTGAAGAAAATCAGGATTTTCATAGGAAGGGATAACTGCATGCTAAATTTTAGGTTATCAAATGCCATGGAAATGTTAATGTAATTTTTATTGCATGATGTTTTTTTCTGTGTCACTTCTTTTTGTTCACCTTTAGATCAGTGAATTATTTTCCAGCAAGAAAGAATAAGGAAGAGATTAAGCATTCATCCCAGAGAAGATTTGTGGGTTTCTTGTCTGTTCTGCATCTACTTAGCTTTTTTTTACTCTACCTTTTTTATTTAAAAAATTTTTTTTAATGTTCATTTATTTTTGAGAGAGAGAGAGAGTGAGCAGAGGAGGGGCAGAGAGAGAAGGAGACACAGAATCCAAAGCACACTCCAGGCTCTGAGCTGTCAGCACAGAGCCCAGTGCGGGGCTCGCGGGGCTTGAACCCACAAACCGTGAGAACATGACCTGAGCTGAAGTTGGAGGCTTAACAGACTGAGCCACCCAGATGTCCCTTTCACTCTACCTTAAACATGATTTTCTAAGATGAAATTTAATTGTAGACAACTCTTACACTTTAAAAATATGTTCAAAATGTTCAACCAGTGAAAGTAAAGGTTTCATGTTTCAAGTGAGGTTCTTTATTCTAGATGGAATAGTGAGGTTATTAGAACCAAGAAAATGCTATCTTCATGTTCCTGGCAGGTTCTCTCTTGTCTCACTTATCTGACTTAGTGTGGTACATTGATTGACACTGTCTCCCCAGTAATGTCAAAGAGGGTTTACGTGAAGTGATCCACCTCGGATCTGAGATATACATATATATCTGAGATATATATATATATCTGAGATATATATATATATATATATATATCTGAGATATCTCAGATATATATATCTCAAGGTGATATTGGGGTGCCTGGCTGGTTTAATCAGAGCATGCAGCTCTTGATCTCGGGGTCATGAGTTCAAGCCCCACATGGGGGTTAGAGTTTATATAAGAATAATTTTTTTAAGGTGATATCAGGGTGATATATGTATCAAGAGATTTATTGCAAAGAATTGGCCTATGCTATTACTGAAGCTGGCTAGAGAAATATAGAGCTCTGAAATCCACAGGTAAAATTTCTCTGTGTCCAGAGAGGCCTCAGTTCTCCTCTTAAGGCTTATGTAGGATAATCTCCATTACTTAAAGTCAACTGCCTAAGGGCTTTACTCACATCTATAAAATACTTCCATAGTATCACCTCAATTAATGTTTGATTAATTAATTGAAGCCTATAGCTTGGCCAAGTTGACACATAAAACTGACCATCATCGTAGATGGTGAGAAAAAGTATTTGTATGTGTGTGGGTGGTGGTGGGAGGGAAGGGTTTGGGAGTATAAAATAAAGTAACTGGATAATAGGGTTATGCCATGGCAAGGTGGGATATGGATTAAAAAGTGCAAAAAAGTTTTCTGCTAAAATAAATATGGTTTATGTGACATAATTATGGCCTATAATTTCTAGGAAGCTAGGACACATTTCTCTGACAACAGGCAATTACTTTCCTGTATGTGTTTAAGGTGACATGATCTTCCTTAACTTACAGGATGGGAAGATGGCTTTATGTGATGGTGAATCCTCTTTCTTTCTCCTTCTCCTTGTGACTTGTACCCTAGCTTTGCTTTTCTAATTCAGTCCTTGCTTGTCTGTCAAAGAAAATGGTTTGTTACATTAATATGGTTCTTATGTTTTTCGGTTATGAATAGCTTTTCAAGGTTTAATGTAGCTTTTGAAAATTCCCTTATTACTGATCTAGGTATTATCACTGTAGGAGTTAAAGTCATGAGACAGTTTTATAGGGGTAATTTCTTGGCAAAGTTAGACTTTGTGCTGAAATCCTGCTGGGTGCTACACACGTTGATGGATGACCCACTGTTTAATAGGACATTTTAGTGTTCATGTATATGAGGAATGGATGTGCTAATTAGAGCCTTAGAAGAAAATTCTGCTTTATGTTGTAGGGTTTTGCATATGGAGTATCTCTCGTTCTGTCATTTTCTGTGGCCTTTTTAAAGTGTGTTTGCCAAATAACTGAGTGTGTGAATGTAAAAATGTTATGGTGTCCTATGAAAGTGTTTCCAAGGGGACTGCACTGAATTATTAAGAATAACAAGGCAGATAGGGGAACTTCTCAGTGGATTGCCATGGTGTTGCAAAATCCCAAATCAGGAGTCTGAAGTTGGGTTCTGAATACCAAGACCACCTAAAGATGTTTTTGTATAGTCTGCATAGGGTGATAATATAATTTTAAGTTTGCATGTTTACTGCAGGTGAGTCATAAACTGTCTGGTAAACTACTGTCACCACTATTCCATATTGCTGCACACCTGGATGCTTCAATTATTTGTTACCTGCCTAGCCTGGAAAGTTGTTTGAGGGTTTAGTGAAACCCACTGGTGGATAAAGACTAGAACGTATTTGTATGTGGCTTAGTACCTTCAAGGAGCTTATATTCTCACTGAGGCTTTAAGACCAACAGCAGAAACGATTGCTACCACACAACGTGTAAATGAGAGCTGAATTTATCATCTCTACTTTGTCATCCCACTCACTCATCCCATCTCTATCTCTAATTTTCTCTTATCCTGGGATTGTGGCTTCTGGAGGAGATTGGAGACCAAAGAGAGAATACGTCATTGAGAGGAAAGTCAGGGTGAAAACTATTGCTTTGGAAGACTCTGCCAGTTTTTCCTTACTGTCTGAGGGTAACCTAGACTTTAAAGAAGAGGAAGGGGATGCACAGATGATGCAGGGCTGAAAGAGAAAACAGAATAACACCAAGGTCAGGGGAAAACACTGAGTCCAAGGAGTCAGGGAAGATTCAGGAGTTATTGGACTTTGGATGGAAAGGAAAGATGAGAGGAGAGGGGGTTTGGGGACCATCATGAAAAGAAATACACAACTTGTGTTTTCATGAGCCCATGAGGCCACAGGTGACAGCAAGGTGGGAGGCAATAGAAAATTGGGGTTTATAGGGTTGGAAGAGGCTAGTTTGGGTCAGACAAACAAGCAAGGCTAATATTTATCGAAAACCTAGTGGCTGCCAGGTGGATATTATTTCATGTGTCCACATGACTCTGTGACAGCTCTTATCATCATTTTATGGATAAGAAAACAAAAGTTCGGACAGTCCAAATATTGTGTAAATTCTTAACACAGAGCTAGGTTTTAAACACAGATCATCTGAATCCAAGTCCAGTGTTCCATGGATCAAGTAAAGAATTTTTTACTTGAGAGAACCACTGAAGCCTTTCAAGGAGAGGGTAAGATGGTGAATGTGGAAGAGAGAAAGAAGGATCCTAGAGTCAGGAGACAGTATGATCTCCATAGTAGATTGTTGTTCTCGCTTTCTAGATCCATCCCCAAAGTCTTGTGTTCGTTAGTTCCGACAAAATGCTAATGTGTTTTTTTTTATATAAGCACACATCCTTTATATTCATATTGTTAGAAAGTATTAAACCTTTGTATATTCCATGTAATGAACTAATGGTCTTTTTGGTTATCTAGACCAAGTTTATCCACTCTGTGGATAGAATTATATTTCTGTAGGTGTTATTTGATGGGTTTTGTTTTTGAGATTTTTTTTTTTTTTACTTAGAGAAAGAGAGAGAATCTTAAGCAGGCTCCACACCCAGCATTGAGCCTGACACGGGGCTTGATCGCACGACCTTGAAATCATGAACTGAGCCTGGTGACTGAGCCACCCAGTGCCTCTGTTTTTTAGATCTTGATTTGTGTTGTTGCTACTGCTCAATTTCTCTAGGTAAAAAGGTGTAAAATAATAATACATTTGAAATAGTCTCCTTATTGCACATTTAGGTTTGGATGGAGCCAGCCAACCAAACTATTCTGAGACTCTGTCTTATGGTGAAGATGATCCCATCTCTGCCCACTCACAGTCCCCATGTGAGGTGGGAAACACCAGGCACCAGGGTGCATCTCCCCAAGAGACCAGTGTGCCTCGCAGCCTTAGTCGCCAGTCCACAGAAGGCAGCTTGGAACTGGAGACAGCTTTTAATAACCGGGGATTTGAAGACTCCTATGCTACTGACAGCAGCTCCATGTGGAGTCCAGAGGCAAGTTATTTGTTTTCCATTCTTTCTTTGCTTGAGTATTGGGTGCTCTCTAGTGAGTTCTTGCTTTCCTCTTCCTGCTCATGTCTTAAGAAAAAAATTTCTCCAGAAAGGAAGCAATGCCTTGAAAAACAAAGACCTAAAGAGCCTTTATTTATAAGAAATAAAAATTTTTCAGGTGACTAAGTCACAGCTCCTATGTATACCAATAAAAGAATCGTAAATAAATTTCTATCAAAGTGGGGGAAAAAAAGAAGAGTGGCAGAATGGACCCAGCAGCAATCAGGCTTCTTGTTTATATAAAAGATTTTTTAGTTCTTTAGAGAAGACTGGTTTATTTCCTTCATGGTTTCAATTAAGTGGAGTCGATTTTTATTTACCCCAATCTTGAGTTATAATTATTTGAATATGAGAATTACTTGAAAATTAAACTAAAATACAGTGGCCCTCCAAATGAAATGATGCAAAATATGATGACTATCTTGCAGTATAAGTATGTTTGTTAGATTTGCATTGAATTCAAGATCTAGGAGATAGCATTAGTTTGTGATGACCCTCTGGCCATTGACTTTGCTTTTTGGAATAAACCTCTGATAAAAGATGCCCCTTCTAAATTTAT
Source organism: Panthera uncia (assembly GCF_023721935.1). Classification (NCBI taxonomy): domain Eukaryota; kingdom Metazoa; phylum Chordata; class Mammalia; order Carnivora; family Felidae; genus Panthera; species Panthera uncia. The sequence goes on along the minus strand of NW_026057582.1, from coordinate 37,670,894 downwards.
TTTTAATTAAAACTTACTCCAGAATATTCCTAACCACCCAGATGTATGATTGGAGGTGATTATTACAGACACTACCATTTATTGAGCAATTACTATGTGCCAGGCACTGTGATAAAGATTTTACAAACATTGTTGTATAGGCATTTATAGTTATTCTTTATTAGCTAGATGTCTTTTATTATGATTCTATAACATTAGGAGATATTAAATAATAATGTCTACTGCCTACTTTGAAATTAATTTTGATGAAATATGTAATATATGTATATAAAATATTCATATAATTTGTGGGGCAAGAGGAAGGAGAAAAGTGAATGGATTTTGTTAACATCGGTCTGCTTGAGAAAATAACCAGGTGGAAGCTCTTAGAAGGACCTGGACTGTCATACACACCAGATGCTCATCAAGGAGAAGGAAAAAAAATCACAGAAAATAATGTTCCAAAGTCTTATAGTTGATGCACTGGGGTGTATAGAGAGAGCATAAGGAGGTGTGTGTGTGTGTGTGTGTGTGTGTGTGTGTGTGTGTGCGCGCCCACATGTTGGTGTCATGGCTGAGGATGAGAAACAGTAACGCAGATACATGGTTTGTGGCTTGTCAAGGGCAGTCCTACATATAGAGACACCCAAAGCTATTAACCTTATAAGTTTTGGGAAAAAATTTATGCTTCCCAGTTGATTTGCTGCTGACAAGTCCTATCAAATTCCACACAATAACACTGAATGTTTAAAAATATTCTTTTTGTATTCTCACACAAAAACAAAACAGAAACCGTTTACCTGCCTATTGATACTCTGTCCTCTTGATAATTGCTCCCTCAGGCTTGGAATTGCCAGGTAACCTCCCATCTGCCTGACTCACAGAGCTGTAATAGAAGACTTGGTGTTGAGAGCACTAAATGTTCTCAGACTCCAAAAATACCCAGACATCTCTGTGTGCTCCATTCAACCTCCTATCTATTTTGAGACAAAAACTGTAATTTGGTGCTCCTACAGTAGAACCTCAGATGCGGCTCGGAGGCAGTTCCTGTAACTGCCTGCTTTGCAGGCTTAGCTTGCCTTTTAAGAATTGATTTATTTGCCTCTTAACTGTATTAAGAACCCAGTCTTCCCCTGTGTATCTGGCATCGGGAACATATTGCAGGTCTGTTTACTTTGGGCCACACAGATGACATCAACACTATCTTCTTACTAAAACACAAACGCTTTCAATTTGATAGAAAATCTTTAAACCTACGAGGGTTTTGACAACGTGGCACAAGTATTCCCATCTTAGAGAAAAATCAGGATCTTAGAGCTAAAGGAATCATTTCTTTTGCCTTAGAAGGAAACCAGTCATACAGTGTGACTACCCTTTAGGCTGATGGATTTTTGAGCACCGCTCTTCTCTGCTGGAAAAGGCTGTCAACTTTTTCCTGCAGACCCAAGGCTTGGCAGGGAAGACAATGGACGGGTGGCTGGGTGATTTTGAGCACACAGGGAGGCAGGTGTCCCACTTTTCATCTCTGCTTTCTACTGATTAACTGGTTGGCCTTGAGAAGTTAATTAAAATCTGCCAAATGGGGATAAAAATGAAGAGATTTTTACCTTGCAGGAAGGTCAGATGGATTAGTGGTATTAACAGTACCCGCATGAGGAGAGCCTTTAGTTGCCTGGTGATAGGTAAAGTGTGTTGAAATAATTAATTGCTATAAAAATACCAGCCTTCACAAATCTTTGTTTCAGATCAACCCAGGAAGGGGCCACAGAGCCCAGTTTCCCTGTGCCACAGCTCGGATCGTCCCCGTCCAGAGCCTGGCTAGGGCCTACAGCTCTGTTTTATGCAGGGTTCTTAGGAGAGTTGTTTCAGAGACCTTCAAAGGGCTTAGCACAGACCTGCAGGTGGAGTGAGCATTTGTCTGAATAGATAGCCCGATGGATAAGTGGAGAGATAAGTCACTGACTAGAATATTTTTACCTTGGCATTGAAGTTGCTGACAACTTCTGCTAACTATTATGAAGAGCAGGGACCTAAAAGGATGTGAAATTCAAAGTAGTATGTGTTTCCATCTCTCCTTTTACTCCCGCCTCACCCCACACACTTACTACAAATATAAATAGCTGTGGTGAGAGGCTTGGGGGAGGGGGGTAGAAGGGAGTCATCATGGTTCAGTCTAAGGTTTGGGATTTTGAGCATTAATACTGGTAAATCCTGCATAGCCTTGGTAGGGCATATGATGTTGGGAGCAGTGAGTGAGTTATTTAGTCTTTCTAAGCCTTAAGTTTCCTCCCCCCACAAAATGAAGATATTAAAATTCCTACCTTGTTAGGTTAATGTGAACATTTTAAAAGATAACATTTCTTAGGTAGATTCCCAAAAAGCAGAGCCTGTTTTGTCAGGATGTACAATCCCTGAGAACAAGAGTGAGGGACAAGGGGGGAATGAAGCAGGGTAGAAGGGAGAGCCTGTAATCAAGTTGGCCACCACTAAGTGTGGCTCATGGCTTGATCTTGTGGGACTGCAAGAAGCTGTGCTAACTCATCTCAGGACATCTGTCCAAGGGGACACAAGTTTATTGCATGGGGCATTAACCTCCACGACACTCTGGACTTTATATACATGAATGCCATGCAGCATTCTGTAACATTCCAATCCTTGACATCAATAGAGGCCTGTGATGGGAGTTGAGAGTTGCATTGCCTGGACAAGTGGTAAGACTTTGTTGGGCTGTGCCAGGCTGAAGCTACTTAGAGCCCAACAGTCTGTGCCTGCTGGAAAGCTGCAACAAAAGGTGAGGCCGAGAAGGTCTGAAGTGCCTGAAAGTGGGCTTTTGCAGACCATAAAGTGTTTAGTATGGTACCTGGCACAAGACACAGCTTAGTAGATGTTAGCCCTGATTACTTCTGATCCAGCAAGCAATATAGAGATGATCAAGAGGAGGCTAAAATAGATGGGAGTTTTAACAGAAGACTGTGACTTGATTTCTGAGTTAGCCTAACTCCTTGGAGACTTGCTTCTAATATTAAATCTACACTAGTCAGTTGTATTCAGAAGTCTCTATAGCAACCACTTTTATCACTTGAAACTAAGTACCTCTGAATAGAAGCACTCTCACATGAATGCATGCTGAGGAAAGAATATAAGGAGCTTCCCTTATTTTGCAAAAGCCTAAATTTTCTTGGTAGACGAATGTGCATTTTAAAAGAGGAGACATTTATTCCATGTCTCCTGTTCCTCAAGTCCTTTAATTTTCGCAACAATCCTGTAATTGGTTTCATCCCCCATTTTACTGTTGAAGAAAGCCACAAGTGGAAAGATTAAATACCTTGTCCAATGTCATAGAGGGAGTAAGTGGTAGGCCTGGGTCTCCTAAAGATGTCTCATTCCAGTGAACTGTGCACTTTCACCTCGACTCTGTGGGGAAGTTTTGATGATGAATGCACGTTTTTGAGGTGCTTTATCATATATTTTAAAGTAGTCTTTGGATTATCGAAGTCTGGTGTTCAGTCACATAAATAAGAATGGGTTCTGATTTATAATAAGAATCAGGCCAAAGTTTAGTTATGAGTAAGTATCATGCCTTCCTAGAAAAAAATCAAATTATGTTGACATTCTTTATAGTTTGTTGGAGACTACTTCATTATAATCAGCTCAGTTCAGTGTTCTCAGTGAGGTCATCAGATCTGACTGGCTATGGGTGAATTGTTGTCGAAGGGTGATATTGTATAATGAGGGGGGCCATGTTTGAAAATAGGTATCATCAGTCCATTGATGGGAATAGGTATTTACGGAGTCTGGTCTGAGCCAGGTGTTTTTCCATATCTCTTAAAACCTCGCCGTAACACTCCATCAAATAGGCATCTTAATGCTCATTTTTCAGCTAGAGCACAGAGAGGGTGGCCTATTTGGCCAAGGTCAAAAAGCCAGTCCATGGTAGAGTTATGATTTCAACCCGAGTTCTGTCTCCACATCTGGTATTGCTGTTTGCTAAGTGGCTGCTGAGGGTGCCCTCCTAAACCCTCAGTACTCAGAGTGTGGTTTGAGGCCAATGGTGACATCCTTGTGACCTGAGAAATGCAGAGCCTCAGGCCCCACCCCAGTCCTACAGCATCAGAAACTCTGAGTGACTCAAGTCCACACAAATGTTTGAGAAGCTCTACCCTAGACATTTTCTCCCATGTAGCTGGAAAATCTACTGAAGAATCACCTGTCTGTGACCCGCATTAGGATTCTCATCTGCAGGAAGTCCTGGCTCTTGGAGCACAGGCCCAGGCTCAACCATTTTTCCTGGGAACTCCAGAAAAAGTTCTCTCTTGGAAGCTGTATAGGTGACTAATTTTAGACTTTAGATCTCGGTTTCAATGATAGTGGTCAGGTGTGCTTTTAGAGAGTGTATATGACAACACTTTGTAAAATATAAAAGCTTTGTTCATTCATTCCAAAAGCATTCGTGAAGATTCACCTTATGCCAGGCGCTGTACCCCCAAAGAATTTACAATCTAAGGGAGACATACACCAGTAAACAGACCCTTCTAGTGAACAGGGATATGTGCTAGCAGTCAAAAAGTACAGTGTTCTGATGGAGCACAGAGGGGCTCTATCTCACCAAAATGTATTTGGGCATTATCATTTCCATTCCTAATCTCTTCCTCTATCTGCAACAGGAACAGGATGGGGCCAATTTTCAGGTGCCGACTGGGGTCCTGGAGCCCATCTCAAAATGTGGTGACTTGGATGTCATCTTTGAATATAAAGGTTCCAGCCAGAAGCTCACAGTGACCATTGCGAGAGCGCAGGGCCTCCCAGATAAGGACCGAAGTGGTGTCAACTCCTGGCAAGTTCACGTAGTTCTGCTGCCCAGTAAGAAACAGAGGGGAAGGACAAGCATACAGAGAGGCCCCAACCCTGTTTTTAAGGAGAAGGTCACCTTCACCAAGCTGGAGCCCAGAGATGTGGCTGCCTGTGCTATCCGCTTCCGCCTGTATGCTGCCCGCAAGATGACCCGTGAGAGAATGATGGGAGAGAAGCTGTTCCATCTCAGCCACCTGAACCCAGAAGGGGAAATGAAAGTGACTCTGGTTCTGGAGCCAAGAAGCAATATCAGTGTGAGTATGTTAAATGGTGCTGCTAATGATGTGGTATGTTCAAGGATCTGGAATTGTCAGCTCTTGATTTAGTACATTCAGCCTGTGAATTCAAACACCTTAATTTAATTTTCCATTTGGCTCTCCTCATCCTTGTAACCCATGATTTGCACTTCATGGTACAATGGGTTTTTTGTGCCCATCTTCCCTATAAGCTGATGGATGTATTCCCTGTCCATTTCTGGAAATGACAGCAACAGTGTGGGGGAAGGGCTTAACCTGTGAATAACTGACCTATAGTCTGACGATGCTCCTCCTTTCCCACCCTTAATGTGCATTGTGATGAATCTCAGAGATGGGACTTTCAAGGGGAGCTCCTTAACGTGTGTTTGAGTAGGCTACAACAGTAGCCCTGATCTCCAGCCACTTCTAAGACCTGCCATTCATATGACTGTCCTCCTCCCACGTATCTTATCCTCTGCATCCCTGCTGGGGTCTTGAGGAAGGACAGTGTGGTGTGTATGTCTACAAGATGGAAAACCCACTATTGATGGGGGTTAAGTGTCATCTGGTATGTGGGCCTTTGAAAAACCATGTAAAAAGATCACATAGCAATCTTGGGCTCTTGGGCCAATCCGTCATCCATTCAAAAATGTTTACTGAGTGCTTACTATGTCCAGTACTGTATAGGCAGAAGGGATGTAGGAAAGAACAAAACGGGTGATGCCTGTGCCCTCAAGAGCTTCCTGACTGGTAGAGGAGGGGAAACAATAGCAGACTAGGTACGCAAGGGGAGAGAGAGAGTGATAGAGTTTGCTGTTGGTTTAGAAGGGTCACAGAATGTGTCTTTGAAGTGGTGATCAAACACAGAACAAGACTGGTGACATGTGGATAAGCAAGGGTTCCAGACAGAGGGAATGGCACATGCAGGCATCAAGAAGCGGGAAGGAGCTTGTTCTCAGGATGAGGAAAGGAGCCAGAAAGTCTGGAGTGTAGTGATGGGAGACCCAGCCACTTAAATTTTTAATAGATGTCTCAAAATTAATATCCCCAGACTTGTCTCCCTAAATCTATTCTACCTGAAGCCTTCCCATCTTGGCTAAAGGAAATTTCATTCTTTTAGTTGTGAAAAACCTTTGAAGTCATTTGTGACTTCTCTCCTTTCCACCTGAAATCCCATTGACTCTATCTTCAAACTATAACCAGAACCTAACTCTGCTGGATTACTGAAATGACCTCCTAGTGACCTTCCTGCTTTGCCCCTTACAGACTATTCCCAAAACAGGGGCCAAATGAGCCTTTTAAAACCTAAGCCAGATCATGTCTCATTTCTGCTTAAATCCCTCTTTTTTCGTAAACTCTGAGCAAAGTATGTCTGAAACCATGGAAAACAGAAGCGAGAGGAGGTCAGAAGGAACATGCACTAGAAGGCATGAGAATAGGTATGATCACACCCCTACTTCTCTGTGCCAGGCCCTGTGCTGGGGCCACAGAGTTGAGTGGGGAAGATGTGCCCGTGTGAAAGAACTTTAAGGTAAAAATTCTTCCATTCATCAGTTACTTCTTGAGCATGTTTACATGTCAGACATTGGTCTGTGCACCAGACTGAGTGATTTGTAAGGATTCAAAATGTGATGGGAGAGGCAAGCTCTGTAGTGATAGGTGCCTTGGTGGATGCTTCTGTAGAGACACAGAGGAGGGGCGATCCTTACCCCAGACTAAGCAAATATGTTGCTGTTGGATTATCATAAACCTGACAGCTGGGGCTATATGGTACCTATCAAAACCAGCTAGCCCTATAGTTTACAAATTGTGTTTCTTGAAAGCCCAGGGCTCTACCATGGCCTGGCAAATAGGATATTTTCCTACAGATGAAGAATACTTAATTCCTTTTAATGTGTGTATTTTGTTGGGGTTTTGCTAAGAAGTTTTAGGAAATGATTTAAGATGTTGAGAAGAAATCGTGAGCTAAGTCTGATGCACTGGTTTCTGGTGGAGGTGTTGGTGGTTCTGGGAGGCTGGCTCTCTTGCCCTCACAGTGCCATTGCCCACTGCATGCTTCCTGAGGGAGAGTCAACATCCTGGCCTACTTTGCTCTTCTCCTCCCTATATGTCTGGTGTATAAATGTGGGTACTTTGGAAAAGCATGCGTGTGAATAAACAGGACCGAAAGCATAGTCTCTCCCCTAGGCTCACCTGGTGCGTGCAATGTCTCTGAGATCCACAGTCCATGCATTGGCTTTTTTTACGAAGCAGTCATAAAAGTGCTCATTTTCAATGTAATTCATTTCCTCAGGGGGAAAAAATGTAGCATCTGGCATATTGCTGACAACCCTAGGAAGCAGAACTAGGGGCCAAATATTCTATGTGGTAGTAGGCAGTAGTGGTCATTTCTTTTTCTAGTGAAGACAAAGTGCCTCCTGTATTGCTACATTCATCAGGAAGCTGCAGAGAACAGAAACAAAACTCATGCCTAGAGTGGATGGGTTCCATAGAAACATTCAAGCACAAATTACACAGGAGGGAATTTTGGTCTATATTAAATGTATTATTAGCTCTTCACATATCTTAGAGGGTTTGATTTACACTGGTAATAACATCTTTGTCCGTTTTGTCTTTAGAGAGGAAATATTGAATGGAGACGGCTCTTGAAGCAACTATGTCAGCTAATAATGCAGGGAATCTCATCCATGACTGCGCTCCCCAGGCCCATTATCATTCACACCAAGTGCGCCGTTAGTAATCTTTGGCAGCAGTCGAGATCGGGCCGCCATTTCACCAAACATAATATCGGCTTTCTGTAAGAGAGTAGTACAGCGTGGGCCAATGGACTCTTTGTTGTTCTTCCCCTCCAGAGTGGAGAGTCTCCGCTCAGCCCATCTGCAGTTTCTCACAGTGATAGTGCTTCATCCACGCAGTCGCTGTCTCATGGAGGGGCGCCAGAGCTGTTGGTGGGGCTGTCCTACAATGCCACAACGGGGCGATTATCTGTGCAAATGATCAAAGGCAGCCATTTCCGAAACCTCGCTGTTAATAGAGCGCCTGGTAAGTGCATGTCTGTACCCCCAGCTCTGGGCCTTCGAGAGGCAAGTAGAAGGCTGTGTTTGCTTTGGTGTTAATTCTTCAACTTTTACAGAGAAATTATCCTGGTATGACTTAGACATTTTTTTACAAAGTGATACCTCTGGATATTGAAAATGCATTTCTATCTCATTAAATCGAAGGCTTCTTTGATATCTGGATATATCTTGATGCAAAATAGGCTGGCCTCTACATGTATATTGTCAAAGGGAAAAAAGTGGTATGTTTTCAGCAACGTAATGTGTAGGGGCAATTAAAATCTGCTAATAGGCTCTAGGCCTGCAAATACCTTAAAGAGGCAGAACATAGGCTTTGGAGTGAGGCAGATCTGGGGTCAAATTCCAGCTCTATCCACTTACCCATTGGCTTTGCTATGATGCAGTACAATTTAATTCTTTTTTCTGAATCTCAGTAGACTCATCTGGAACAAAGGGATATTAATAGTACCTTCCTCGTGGGTTGTTTTGGGGTTTAAATAAAATGATCTCTACGAAGCAGTTGGCAAAGTGCCTAACACAGTGAGCATACAAGAAATGTTAGTGGTTATGATGTTGACAGAGGAGGAGGTGGACGAGAAGGATTTTGGGCAATACAAGTCTGACTTACCAGGAGAACTACCATTTTGGAGATTACCACTAGAAAGAGGGGCTCAAGACACTCCCATAGCCGAAGTCCTGGGTTTAGAAAGCCAGAATAAAAATACTGCTGGAAACAGCCACAACTGCCTATCAGTACCCAAGAAGTTGGAGATTGAGCATTGGAATAATGCTGCTAAAAATTAGCTCTCCTTTCATGATTGTCAGCAAAAATAGCTTAAAAGAGGGCAGGAAGATGGTTTCTGCCTCACTTCTGCCCTCTAGATCTCATGCAAATACATATAACCAGAGGAACCTAATTTGTGTCTAGAATTCTAAGCCGCTAGAGAGTCTGAAAAATGTTGTTGAATTTCCAGCCTTTCAAGTTCAGAGGGTAAACTAGAAGGAGTAGAGTGGAGGGCTAGTGAGCCTGTCTGCTCCAGGGACTGGTGTCTTACTGAAATAAGGATGAAGTGGATAACAGCGTGGTAGACTGCAGGAGTCAGTCGATGGACTCTAGCCTCACATGTGAGCATTAGGTGAGGAGCCAGCCAAGCTGGTGGAAAAGGGTCAGCTTCTGTAGCCAAATCTAGGCTCCTATTCTTCTTAGTCTTTACCTGTGCTGCAGCTTTTAGTCAGTCTGTATTAAACACCATTAGAACAAGCTACTAAGGAAAATCCAGTCCTCTGGACCACAAGAGAACAGGTCCTTAGGCCGTATTTTGTGATGATGCCCCTAGCCACGTGAAAGTCATTTAAAACGCATCATAGGTGCTGATTATTAGTTGCACAGCTAGTCTCTTTGCTAGACACAACTTTTTTTTTTTAATAGTTCTATCTGGGTTTACTGCTTTTCCTTTAGAACTTCTGCCAGTTTCTTTCCCTATCCTCCTGAAATTTGGTGAGATCTGGACAATTACTTGGGAAGAACATGGTGGAGCTGCAGAGAATGATGGGGAAGTGAATCACGCAGTTATGACCTATTCCAGTCCATGCTGGGAAGCTTTCAGCTGTGCAGAGGGTAGCAGTATGGTGGCAGAGAAAGCATCAGCTGGAGGCTAACAAACCAAGGAGTGAATTCAGGCTCAGCCACTTACTAGCTGGGAGTTATTAAACTATCCTGAATCTCAGTTTCCTCATCTGTAAAATGGGATTGTAATCATATACACTTTCTAGGTAGAAATACTACATAGAAAGCTGTGATGTTGAGGATGGTACTATGTATCATTATACATTTCTCTATAAAAGAAAACATGCCAGAGAGGAAATTCTTATAACAAATATTTAAAACTGAATCGGGAAAAAAAAAAGGCAAGTCCTAATTTAGAAACTGATCTTATTCCAGGAGTTTAAGTCAGTTTGGCATTTCCTACATGATTTTTCATAGACATGGTGTCACAATTTAATTTAAACCCTAACTAACATGCAGCATCTTTTTTTTTTAATTTTTAACGTTTATTTATTTTTGAGACAGAGAGAGACAGAGCATGAATGGGGGAGGGTCAGAGAGAGGGAGACACAGAATCTGAAACAGGCTCCAGGCTCTGAGATGTCAGCACAGAGCCCGACGCGGGGCTCGAACTCACGGACCGCGAGATCATGACCTGAGCTGAAGTCGGCCGCTTAACCGACTGAGCCACCCAGGCGCCCCTTCATGCAGCATCTTTTTAACCAAAGTAATAGGAGACAATGTTGCTGTGACACTATTCATTAAACCAGAAACCCAGTAGTGAAGACAAAAGGTTTTTTATGTAGAATGCTGGTACTTGAGGAAAAGCCTGTTTCATTAGGAGGGGTTGAGAAAGTAGAAGGTTCCTTTGTGGAGATTGTAAAAGGGATCTCTTGGTACTTTCAAGGGCTTCAGATGTTGATGGCACTGGTTCTTCATGATGTCTCACTTTATTATGCCACACACTACTTTGGCAGTCATCAGGCAAGCTTAGGCTACATTTTTAGTTCCCATATGGAAGAAAATAAGAGAGAGAACAGGAGTTTTATGAGATAACTGAGCAAAGTTGGAACAAAGGGAGAGAAAAGAGGATGCAAGCTGGGGGTGGAGGGTGGCTGAGGGAGACTGCCAAGTGCGCTGTCCCCACTAGGCAGAGGGAGGGCGGGAGGTGCCACCAGAGCCCTGCATCAGAGGTCAGAGTCTGCCAGGAGGTGCTGCCTGCCAGGGCAGAGGCATGTGTGGGAATACTTGTGTGAGGGTCCTAAAACCCTGTACATGAGACTTTGGACTCAGGGACAGTTCCCTCTTCCAAAAAGAGGGAGCATCAACCCTGCTTTACAGACTAGCTGTGATAATCGAAGAATGGTCCTCCAGGAAGCCTGAAAGAGAAGAGGATGAGCCTGAATATTGGGAGCTTTTCTTCTCTGAATACTGAAGTTTCTAAATATTGCTGGAAGCTGGGAGAAAGACTTGGATTTAAAAGTGAGAATCTTTTGCCTCAAAATATATCATGAAACAAAAGATAACTTTGAACTTGCCAACTTGATCCAGTTGATGACTGTTAAGATATTTTAAACTTTCTTCCTAAGCAACATAGAGGAAAGATGGGCAAATAGTAGATGAATGTCCTCTTCTCTATTGGGGCCTTAAAAGAAATAAACCACTGAAACGTAAGGCTCCCTTCTCAACTGCTGAGGTAAATCCTTGAGGGAGAGAAGTCAGAGAGGCAGGTTTTGCTTTCATGGGCAGGAGCTAGTGAGAGTATTCTTAGGTGTGAGTCTCCATGACACCTGCTAGAATGGCTGAAAGTAGTGTGGATTCCACTAAGTGTTGCTGAGGATGTGGAGAATACTTTCTTCGTGGGAATGGAGCAACCACTTTGGGAAAAGTCCTGGAAGTTTCTTACACAACTAAATTTGCACTGAAAATCCAACAGTTCTATGTTTGGACATTTACCGATACATTAAAAAAGAAGGAGAAGGAAGAGGAGGAGGAGGAGGAGGAGAGGAGAAGGAGGAGGAAGAGGAGGAGGAGGAGGAGGAGGAGAAGGAGAAGGAGAAGAGAAGGAGAAGGAGAAGGAGAAGGAGAAGGAGAAGGAGGAGGAGGAGGAGAGGGAGAAGAAGAAGAAAAGACCTGGACAAGAATATTTAGAGCAGATTCATTCATAATGATGAAAACTGCAAAGAGCCCTCATGTCCACATGAATGAATAAACAAGTTAAGATATATTTATATAGTGGAATACTATTCAACAACTAAAGAAGAATGAAATTAACATGGGATCTCCAAAACATACTGGATACCTACTACATGACTCCATTTATGGGGAGTTCTAAAGTAGGCAAAACTAGGGGCACCTGGGTGGCTCAGTCGGTTAAGTGTCTGACTTCAGCTCAAGTCATGATCTCACGGTTCATGGGTTCGAGCCCCACACTGGGCTCTGTGCTGACAGCTCAGAGCCTGGAGCCTGCTTCAGATTCTGTGTCTCCCTCTCTCTCTGCCCCTCCCCAGCTCAAAATAAACATTAAAAGATTTTTAAAAAATTAAATAGGCAAAACTCATCTATAGTGAAAACAAAAAGCAAAAGAGTGGTTGCCTGTCAAGATGAACCGGGCAAGGACGTGAAAGAATATTCCATGGTGATGGACATAATCTATATTTTGATGGGAGTATGGGTTAAATGGGTGTTTGCATTGGTCCGAATTTACTGGACGGTACTAAGCTTTGTTCATTTTACCGTGTGTAAATTGTACCTTAAAATAGAAAAAACAAAGTATTGAACTCTGGTTAGTTAAATGCATGCTGAAATGTTTAGGTACGGGTGAAGAGCAAGGATGAACATGGCTAAGATGGATTGATGGGTAGATAAATGCAGATATGTGAGAAAGAAAGTTGTCTGAGTTTGGGCTACTACAACAAAAATACCGTAGACCAAGTGACTTCACAGAAATGTATTTTTCACAGTTCTGGAGGCTGAAAAGTTCAAGATCAAAGTCCATCTGGTTCGGTTCCTGGTGAGAACCCCTCTGCCTACTTTGCAGACAGACACCTTCTTGCTGTATCCTCACATGGCAGAGAAAGAAATCATCTCTCTCATGTCTTTTCTTATAAGGGTACTATTCTCATTCATGAGGGATCCACCTTCATGACCTAATTACCTCCAAAGGTCACGCATCCAAATACCATCACATTGGGGATTAAGGCTTCAGCATATGAATTTTGAGAGAATACACACATTCAGTCCATAACACAAATAAAGCAAAATATAACAAATGAAGATCCTGGGCATAATGTGTAGGGGTGTCCACTGTACAAATATTTCAAATTTTCAGTGTATTTGAATATTCTACAATATTGGGCAGAAAGCCTAGTCTGGTCTGTAATAGTTCAGCTGGGTCAGGTGGGTAAAAATAAAATGTGAGCCTCAGCTTCTGTGTTTGGAATTACATTGTTTTTGGTTATGTTGATATCTCAAGGTCCAACCTTGTTCCCCTGACTCAACCTTGGACGGGATAGAGTACCAAGCACCTACACCTGAGGGCATCTTCTGTGACACCCTCCATAAACCACATCCATCCCAAGAGAAAGTATGTGGCTAAGGCACTGCTTGATTTCCAATGTTAACCTTTTCTCTGTTCATCCAATGGGTAGATGGATGGGTGGACAGGTAGAGCTAACTAGCTAGCTAGCTAGGTTTGTATATCTATATTTACATCTATCTATGTATCTTTTTCTATCTTTCTGGAAAGTGCCCATGTTATAAACTGCTGTGTTTTTTTCCAAATAATAGGTGGTCTAGGGATGATAAAATGGGCTATTTGAAAATCACTGAAACTATCCCATAGACCTCTTCAGAAACAACATATTAATGAAGAACATGAACTAATCTTAACAGTGTGACAAGAATCATGCCAGGCATTTTCAAGGCAATACTTCATTTAGGATGTGTGGCCAGTGTTCAAAAATATTGTCATTATTGCTGTTAAGGTAGTATAGGTTAGTCTGCAAACTGATGACAAGGAATAGTCTCTACATCTGTGCATGGAGGATGGTCCAGGTGAAAAAAAGCAGTTTATAGCATCTGGTGGACATAAGAAATCCTAATATGCATTTACAAATGATTTTGAAAAAGTTCCCATGGAGAATTAGAAACATTTGATTATCCTTCAAATTTGGCTTCATGGGAAAGCAATTCACTAACAATTTAGCAGCTCTGTTCTGCCTGCCACCTAATTACTGCATGGCCTCAACATTTGACTTAACCTCTCTGAATTTCATTTCCTTCCCTATTAAATGAGGTTAACAAGCTCATGTTACTCATACAAGTGCTATGTTAAAAAATATATTAGCTATATTCTGTTGTCAGGTTCTCTTTCTCCATCTTTATTTTCACTTTGTCTCCTTCTACAGTGCATTACTGCATTGTGTATATGTGTGTATATAGACACACATATAATGGTTCTTGTCAAAAACTATCATTAAGATGTCCCCTCCAGTTAAAAACAACAAGTTCCCAGCCTCTCAGCATGTGCATGATTAGCCACATGTGATAATTACATCCCAAATGATAATACTTACAGCAGCAGCATATTAACCTTGTTAGGCACTCACAATAGCAGAGACTAGAGCAAAGAAAAACAAAAAAGCATAGCAAGCCGCCTCATGTCGAGTGTGAAGAACACGTGGGATACAGGGGTGGGAGGAGGTAAGCTATACAAATGGAGTACAAGGGAAAAAGGACTAAATGAAAATAAACAGATATGGAGCATACCACCTTCTTTTAAAGTTCTGGTGCCAGTTTCAGCTAAATATAGTGTTTATTAGTAACCACTATATGCTCAGAATTATGGCCAATTCAAATGAAGATTTATATGTGGCACTAACTTAGTGCATAGGTGATATTCCTTTACTTAATTCCCACGATAATATTTTTAAATTTTTAATGTTTCTTTTTGAGAGAGAGAGAGAGAGCGAGGAAGAGCAAGCAAGCAGGAGTGGAAGAGGGGCAGAGAGCGAGGGAGACACATAATGTGGAGCAGCCTCCAGGCTCTGAGCTGCCAGTAAAGAGCCAGCTGAGAGGCTGGAACTCATGAACTGCGAGATCATGACCTGAGCTGAAGTTGGGTATTTAACCGACTGAGCCACCCAGGCGCCCCTTTTTAAAAAAAAAAATTTAATGTTTATTTATTTTTGAGAGAGAGTTTTTACATTTTTTGAAATGTTTGTTTATTTTTGAGAGAGAGAATTCCCACAATAATATTAAAGTTAGTCAGAAAATCTAGACAGAAAAGCAACAAGGGGGAAATACGGTAACCATGGTATATGAATTATATCTCAATCAAACTGGGGTTTTTTGTTAATTTGTTTGTTTTTCATTGTTTTGTTTTTTTTAACCAAGTTACCTGCAGAAGAATGGCAGTAAGACTGAGGAAAGACTTCTCAACAGCAATGACAGAAGCCAGAGGACAAGGGGACATTATTACCAAAGTCTCAAGAGAAAAACATTCTCAACTTAGTGTTCTGTTTGAGTGAAGGAAAAATAAAGATATTTTCCACAAAGTTTGAAAGAGTTTGTCACTGAAATAACCACTGACTGATATATTTCAGGAAGAAAGAATTGAACTTAGAAGGAAATAGTGAACTTTAGGAAAGAATAATGAACAAAAATTGGTGAACATATAGGTAAATATCAGCATGTATAAACTGCAAAAAATAAAACAACAGGAAAATTACTAATATATTTGGAGTATAACAGCAAATGGAAATAAAAATCTAGGTAGAAATAACATGAAGGTTGAGAAGGGGAAGTAAAAATCAAAGAATTCTAAGATCCTTATATTGCTTAGAGGAGGGTAAAAATATTGATTAATTTTAGATATTAAATCAAGGAACATGTTGAAATTTTAATCTAACTTTCAAATCAATAGAGGGAGTAAATTAGAATAAAGATAATTCAGTGGTTCCAATAGAAACCAGAAAAGGATATTTAAAGGCATAGAAAGTGTAGAATAAAAAGCACAAACCAAAACTATAAAAATAAATCAAAAGATATGTGATATAATAAATGTAAAAGGACTACAATTGCTGTGTAAAAGATAGATATAACACTGGATTGTTTCTCTTGCTCCCAATCTCTCCCTGTTTCCCCTCTGCACATCTTGCCACTCACACTGTAGTTTATGTTGGGCCCACCTAGCCTCATAATGTATAAGGAAAAAAAATACTAATTACTAACACACTGAACTTGGCTCAAGAATACAAGAAGGATTTAACATTACGAAAATATGCTTGTGTAGTTCACCATATTAACTGATTTATGAAAAACCATTAGGATTATCTCAAGAGGTACAAAAGAAGCTTTTGATAAAATGCACTATCTATTATTGATAAAATTTCCTGAGGGGGCTCCCTTCAGGAAATCTAGAAGTATAGACATCACAGGAAAAATGCTGAAATGGTCTGAGCTGTGTGTGCAAGAAAGGAGTGATTCTCATAAGGACGGTTGAACACATGCGCAAAACCCCTACTTTGCCATCTGCTAATGCCTAGACACATGCCTCTGGAGAGATGTGGCTCCCTTTTTCTTCTACCTTCCAGTCTCAGACAAGTAGCTTTCATTTGTGGGATCTTACTGGCAAAAGATTTAGGGAAGTGCAGTTTTAAGTTTTATGCCCCTTTGGTACAGGAAAGTGCTTAGAATGGTGGAAACAGTGTTAAATATCAACAACTAATATGCAATATGGAAGAGAACTTGCTAAACCTTGATAGTGGGCATTTAAAGAAAATCTGCACTAACTGTCATTCTTAATCCTGAAATCCTTTATTAAAGTCAGGAACAAAATAAGGATTCCCACTGGCATCACTCTTACTTGATATTAGACTGGAGGCTCAAGGCAATTCAGTAGAATAAGAAAAAGAAATATAAATTTAAAACATGAGAGGAAGAAACAAAGCTGCCATTATTTGTAAAAGTATGATTGTCTACATTAGGAAAATCTACAAACTTAAACTAATAAGTTTTTCATACAAAACCAATTATTTTCTAATACATCAAGAGCAGTTAGAAAGTAGAGTTTTAAAACACTACTACCTATGACAGTAAGAAAATATCTAAGGTACCAAAGGATAACATTAACAAAAGACAAGAAAATTATGGAAAAAAAATACAAAACTTTTTGAAAGACACAAGAGAACACTAAATCCATAGGTAAACTATGTTCATTGGTAAGAATGTTCTATACTGTGAAGACAACTTTTCCCAAGTTTCTATCCAGTACAATCTCGATCAAAATCCCCGGGGGGTGGGTGGTTTTTGTTTGTTTGTTTGTTTGTTTGTTTTTGGTATATTTTGCTTTATGTCTTTTAATAGAACTTTACAAGCCGATTGTATGTTCATATGCATAAGTCAGCTAAACCAAGCAAGAGCTTAAAATAATGAAAAATGTAAAAAAGACAATAGAAGGATTCTCCCTAGCAGACAGCTAGGCATATTATAAAATGATGATAATAACTATTATCAGGTGAGCCACTCAGGCTTGGAAATTTGGTATCTGACATTGTATTACAAATCAGTTGGGAGATGATGGGCTATTTAATGAATAATGCTTCCAGTATGGAAAAAAAAAAAAAAAAAAAGATCCCTACCTCACACCACACGCAAAGATCAATTTCTGGTAGATTAAAGATTAAATATGAAAAATAAATTCTTATGACTCATAGAAGAAAATATATGAGACTATTGAGTTTGGGTAGGATTTCTTAAATAATTCTGTTAGTGCATAAACTAAAAAGGAAAACATTTATAAACATGACTCCACAGAAATTTAAAGCAGTTACTCTACAAAAGTCACTATAAAATAAAAAGGTAAGCTACATGCAGAGAAAAGATACTAGCAATAAATATAAAAAAGATATTTATCTAGAATTTATAAAGAACCAGCAATCCACTCCTACATATATACTGGAAAAATTCTCAAATTTTGGTAGTGTAAAATATAGAAAAATATTCACTGAAATCTTTTCAATTCTTGGTTATTACACACAAATATCCATTAATTAGGAGAATGGACAAGTGAGTTGTAGTTTAAACATTATATATCTGTTAAAATAAATGAGTCACAAGTATATATATCAATACAGATAATATAAAAAACTTAATGCTGAATGAAAAAAGGCATGTTTTCAGGAATAAATACAGTAAAATGCTAAGTACTTTAAATGTGCAAAATACTATTAAGTATATTTTGTGTATATTTATGTCTATTATATGGTGAAAGTCTAAAAATATACATGAAAACGATGAACTCCAAATACAGACTAGTAATTACTATTAGTGAGAGAAGCAATCAAATAGGATCAAGGAGGAATACTCAAGGATCTTCAATTATAATATTTTATTTCCTAAAAATCCAACAAAAAGCAAAAGGTCAGTGGTAACTATAACAAATGCTAAATACCACACATCTGTGTGATGGGTATTTGGGTATATGTAATATTGTTCTCTATTCTTTTCTGTATGTTTAAAATATCTTGTAACTATGATAAATTAAAAGAGAAGGGGAGGTTAAATGACTGAATTCCTTTCCCTTGCCTGGTCAATCACGGTGCCCCACCCCTGCCCCAAGGCAGAGTCTATGGTACTGCAAATAGGCAGTGTTTCATATGAGCTCTATAAGTAACCAGTAGGGTATTGTGCTGTTTCTTTGGAAAAATGACTTCTGAGTTTAAAATGACATAGTTTTGTGCCATGATAAATTGAGGATTATGTACTATTATAATTTTTTTGGTATGCATGGCATCTTCCTGTATGGAGAAGGAAACAACTGGTAAAAGAGACAATGACTGGTAAAGCAGTTGACACAGCTGAGTCAGAAGAGCAGCATCCAGTTCTATCAAGGAATCATGACCCATTGAAACTTTAAAAAAAATTTCTTTTTAATGTTTATTTATTTTTGACAGAGAGAGAGAGAGAGAGAGAGAGCGCGAGCGTGCGCGCGAGCACCAGTGGGGGAGGGGCAGAGACAGAGGGAGACACAGAATCTGAAACAGGCTCCAGGCTCTGAGCTGTCAGCACAGAGCCCGACGTGGGGCTCGAAGTCACAGACAGCGAGATCATGACCTGAGTCGAAGTCGGGGGCTCAACCGACTGAGCTACCCAGGTGCCCCAACCCATTCAAACTTTTGATGATGTTTTTGAGTTATTTATTAGTGCCACTGTGGGGCATTCTGAATACTCATCCATCAGAAGATAAAATATTGCTTGGTGGTGTTTTGTAGCAAGTATTATCAATTCCAAAGAATTAAAACAGAATTCAGTTAAGTTGTATATTTACTTGACCCTTTCTTTGTCAATTCTGACTGGTGCTCATTGGAATAAGTCATCGAACCCCAAAAACCCCAGCACTGTTTCTCACAGGTAGAATTTCCTGGGCACAGCCTTTGCTCTGGACAATTAAAAATAAACACATCGTTAATGCTGAGGAGAGGTTCCCTGGAGCTGGAATAATCAGCAATGTTTCTCTTCTTTTGGTTAGGTGTCCTCAGACTGGATTGTTCATAAAATAATTATTGCCCTTTTTTGTCATACACATTCAATTCAGCTTCGGTGATGGTGGTTTAGGAGTAAATGGCCTTTCTTATAATTAGAAAGGGATCTTGTGACGGGATAAAGATTGAAATTGCACTTTGTGAAATGAGCAAGTCTTTGTTTGCAAGATGATCTCAATTCCCACTGCCATAACTGACAGCAGAATTGCCAGAGCAGTTCGGTGACTGGGTTGAACTTTTCCTGTAGGAATCATGTAGCTGTACAGCTGCGGAAACACAAATTCACTCCTCCATTGTTGGTTTTCTGACAGCTTTCTCTGTAGAGCAGTTTGAAGAGTGGAGAGCCCTGTTTCTGAGACAGAGAAGTGTTTTCACACCTGAAGTGTAATTTCACACCTTGTGTTTCTCAGCAGATAAGTGAATAAAATAACACATCAAACCGGAATAGAAAAAGATCAACATAGAAAGAAAACTGCAGGTTGTAATTTGTTTCCGATCTTACAATGCTCTTGTAAGGAACTGTAAATTACAGAGATCTGGATTTACACTTTTAAAAGTTTGACTGGTTGGTAGGTGGGAAAGTGAGCAGTAAACACTAACCAGCTTTCAGCCTGCATTGAACAGAATGTACAGAATGATAGAATTGGGGAAACGCCCTAACGTTTTGTTTTGTTTTGTTTTGTTTTCTAAAGAATAGGACACACAGAAGTTAGTGGTAAAAATCATAGTTAAGGGGTGCCTGGGTGGCTCAGTTGGTTGGACCTCTGACTTCCGTTTGGGTCATGATCTCGTGGTTTACAGGTTCAAGTCCAGCATCGGGCTCTGTGCTGACAGCTCATAGCCTAGAGCTTGCTTTGTATTCTGTGTCTCCCTCTCTCTCTGCACCTCCCCCCTCACGCTCTGTCTCTCTCTCCTTCAATAATAAATAAAACATAAAAAAAATTTTAAAAAATCATAGTTAAGAGAGGGTCAATAAATTGATAAATCAAGTGATTTTAATAAAATATAATTGTAGGGATAATCTTCTTTGTAATTATTCAGGAATTTTAGCAGAAGGAGAGACTATGTTAGTAAAATTTGGCTATTTTCTTTCCTTTCTATAAGTTACTAAACATATGAGGCTAGTCACCATTTTATAGCATTCTAGTACAAGGGGGTATAAAACAAGGGGTTTATCTTCATTTTTCAAGTTTGAAAACCCAAGACCAAAAGAAAAAAGAAAGTCAAGCCTCCTGGATAGTCATGTACATTCATTTCAAAATATTTAATATTTATTGAATGTCTACCATGTGTTAGACTCCAGGCCAGGAACCAGGGGTACAGTCATAAACAAGGCAATTCCTCTCTCACACTGATAGCCTTGCAGATGAGTAAGCAAGCAATGACAATGCTGGGTGCTAAGTCATGAGATAACCTGAAGCTAGATTTTGATGGACCACACAGAAGGGTTATCCCGGTCAGGGCAGGGGCTTGTGGTCAGCAATAATTCCTGGAGACAGCCACGTCCAAACAAAACTAATGAATAGAAATCGTGGGAAGATAAATATCACATGTGGTATCAGAGCATGTAGAGTTTGTGCAGAAGTTGAAAGGGAGAGAGCAGGGTGGGTTGGAGGGGTGAAGGTACTTCAGTGTAGTGGGAATGCAGCATATAAAGGCAACAGTGGTGCATAGTAAAACTGGAAGGTAAGAGGGTCAGAGTGTGTGATTTATACCAAGACATTTAGTTTTGATCCTGTGACTAGTGGGAAGTATTGAAGCCTTAGTCTTTGTCTATTAGTGAGTGACATGAACAGATTTGCATTTTACAGAGCTCCTTCTGGCTGTGGGATTGGGCAGCCCAGGGATGGGAGATGAATGAAGAGACCTGCTGTATTGCAGGTTCTGATAGAGGCTGGTGACCCAAGCTTGCAGTGCATGCAGAGTTCAGTGGCTTCGGGAATGGAAAGCAGTGGGCAGAGTTGGGAGCTATTTAGGACATAGAATCAACAGAACTTGGTGATTGCTTGGCTAGACTAGTGGCGAGGAGCCAGTCTTGCCAAAAATGTAGTCCAGTAGTATTCCATTGTGTTTATAAACCATATGTGGTTTATATGAGAAAGAATGAGATCCTGCCGTTTGAAGCAATATGGATAGAACTGGAGGGTATTATGCTAAGTGAAATAAGTCAGTCAGAGAAAGACAGATACTATATGTTTTCACTCATATGTGGATCTTGAGAAACTTAACAGAAGACCATAGGGGAGGGGAAGGGGAAAAAATTTACAGACAGGGAGGGAGGCAAACCGTAAGAGACTCTTAAATACAGACAAGAAACTGAGGGTTGATGGGGGTGGGAGAGAGGGGAAAATGGGTGATGGGCATTCAGGAGGGCACTTGTTGGGATGAGCACTAGGTGTTGTATGGAAAGCCAGTTTCACAATAAAGAAACAAACAGACAAACAAATAAATAAAAATGTAGTCCTGACTCCTGGTTTGGGTAATTTAGTGGATGATGCTACTGTTCACAGAGATGGGGAATCCTGGAGCAGCAAGTTTTTAAAAGCTGGGGACACGATGAGTGAGAGGTGTGTGGAATGTGCTCAATGTGGTATTGAGCTTGGGATCTTGCTCTTGGGATCTTGAGCTTGGGAGAGAAGTCTAGGCTAGAGATACAGATTTGGTACTTGTCACTGAGTGGATAAGATGGTCCAAAGAATATAGAGAGAGTGAGAAGAGAAGGCAGTCTGTGATCTTGGCATAAAACAGTATTTTGACTATTAAAAGAAAACACTCCTGGAACAAAATGTATATATTTATCTTGTTACATAAACAAAATGTGGATGAAGAACCATGCATGTCCACAGACACCATTGCACATATACTTAGGCATGTATACACCTCTGTAAATGTAGAGCTTCTGATGAACATCAGCAAGGTGCCTGTTGTGGGCTGCATGAAACATTCAACGTTGAAGCTAATAATCCCTTTCCTTAATAATTCATGGAAAATATGTTAGCCCTGCAGCAAACACCAGGCCCAAGGATGCTGATCAATGTGTTAAAAAGGAAAAACTTGGAGCCCATGTAAATATTACAACACAACTAGCAGAACAGAAAGCCCTGATGTTTTCTTATTTGTTTTTTTTTTCTTAGATACATACGGGAAGCTCTTTCTTCTCAATTCTGTGGGTCAAGAGATGTCCCGCTGTAAGACATCCATTCGACGTGGTCAGCCCAATCCTGTCTATAAGGAGACCTTTGTTTTCCAGGTGGCCCTCTTTCAGCTCTCTGATGTCACGTTGATGATTTCCATTTATAACAGGCGCACTATGAAGCGTAAAGAGATGGTCGGTTGGATTGCTCTGGGCCAAAATAGTAGTGGAGAAGAGGAACAAGACCATTGGGAGGAAATGAAGGAAACAAAAGGTCAGCAGATCTGCAGATGGCACACCTTGCTCGAATCCTAGTTCTGCCAACAGGCATTTGTGTGCTACGTATGGCCCGGTGACCCGCCTTTTAGCCACTCATACCAACTCCTCATATGCTGGTGGGCTTTTTAAAGACAGGCTTACAAATAGGGATTAGGGTCTTCTAACCTCTGGGACATTCTGGGCAGGGTCTTTGGGTCTCTCGAAGGTTTGATTTGAATTTAAATATTGTAATTTAAAAAAAACCCCACATACACATGGTCAAGTGTACTTGATGGAAAATTAACCATAGTTGAGAACAGTGATGAGTCAATTTGTGTTCGTACGTTAGTGTATCTGGGTTCAGCCTATGGAATAAAGCTTTTCTTGCTGTCTCTGTTTGCTTGAAGAATAACCTGAGATTTCAGGGGAGCTGTTAAATCTTACTATTTGTACCCAGGTATGTGTATGAACCAGAATTTTGTTAATATGGTGCCAAAACCCCCCAAATACAGAAACGAATCAGATGCTGAGGCTCATAAAAGAATGTAACTGTCATCTATCATTCCCTATTTCACATTTTTGTCTTTATGAAAACACACCTCATTTATTTACCTAATAAATGTTATAAACGTGTACTTATACAACACATTTCTATTCATTATATATATACCTTTCTTTATCTCACTTATACATTGTGGTTTCCTGTGAGATTTTGTTAAATGAATCATTTTGAAGGTTAAAAAAAGAGTTTAAAAACATTGTTGAAAGACAACTTGTCTCCTTTTCATTTGTAAGATTTCCAACTTGTAATTTTCAAGGTTTTTCTGCCATTTTTCTTACCTAATATATTCTTACAGAATGAGAAGAAAACCAAAAGTACCTATTGAAGTCATGGATTTTCTGATTTTCTGAATTGGGCGTTTTCCTTTAGATTACACTTTTTCTATATTCAGTGGCATATACCCATACATATATTTTGAACATACACCTGCATGTAAACCATATTCTTTTTCATGCACTATTTTCCATGATTAGAGCATAGTAAATGGTACACAGTGGGTCTTTAATAAATGTTGATTTGATTGACTCTTAGATGTGAACATGTTATGACACCTGTGAATGAAGAAATATTTGCAGCTTGTATGAAATGACACTGAGTTCTTTTTCTGAGCATTTGAAGTGCCTATAATTGTCATTTCTCACGGCATTTGCGGTAGCATATATTAGTCACTCCTTGCATTCCGGGCATGTGCCATTCGGAACGCTGATCTTGTGTGGTTATGAGCATGAAATTTTATTTCCCACTTTGACATATTTGTGCAGTGCATGTTTCTTTTTCTTTTGCTTATGTCTGCATCCTTAACTTCAGTTACCTTAAATTGCCAGTAATAAAGAAAGGGAAGGAATGTGTGTCCGTGTAGAGCCGGTGCCTGTCGCACGGCTCTTCTGAGCAATTGCTCAGTTGCTTATTTTTAGCTTTTATGTTTCATTGTTGACTTTTTGCTGTCTGTGAGGAGAGTGATAGCTAGTGATGGATGTATACAGTGAAAAACACAGAACTCCTCCTCAGCTCCACATTTTGACAGATTGTAAACGTAGGCTGTAACACTTGAAGAACATATTTATCCCTCGCAGTGCAGTGTGGAATGGTTATCCTGACAAGAACAGACTAGGGCACTGGCTAATTCTACTGTGATTTCACATACCAACTTGCGAAAGAAGTGATTTCCTATGGAAGAATAAGAATTAGTAAAATAAATTAATACCTTAATTTCTTTTTAGGTCACGGGAGTTCCATCCACAATACTGCTTCGTTATTGGGAATAAGTAATAAAACCATGCTCCTTTGGGTTTTTACCCTACCTTTCTTTGGAAGACCTCAAAGTGCTTTTCCAACATTATATCCATTAACTGCTGAGTGGTCTTTGCAGTGTGGCTGTGTCATCGAGTAGAACTGAGTGCAATTGATTAAGTAGCGGCACAAAGAATTGGCTTTTCACAACCCTTACTCTCTTCATGCGCTTGTGTTTAAAAGGGAAGTAAAGCAGCCTTGTTATGCTTTCCTTTATGCAGAAACATAAAAGCAGCATTCACTTTAAAATTTACATTTGAAAAAAACCTGCATATATTGTACTGACAGTCCTGGATCCCCCCCACCCACCCCACCCGCGCCTCATATTTTCCTGTTCTGTGTTTTGCTGCATCCCTTGTTTTATGGTGCCCAATAATCACCTAGACTTCATTTTCTGCCTTGACCCACCCACTTTTAGGGCTTTCTGCTGGTGTAGTGAAGATATCCTTGTGTGTTTGATCTTTTTTCCAATAGTCTGTTTATGAGACAGTTACAGGAATGTGCAGCATTTTAAGGGATGAGATGCCTGAAAAGCATTTTTAATTTTTTGTAATTTTACTATGTGGGTGCTATTCACCATGTAGGATGCGTGTACATCTTGAATATACAGCAATCTGAGGCTGATTGTGTAAATATGAAATGCTAATGACAAGATACATTAAAATATGAGGCTGAAATTTTTTTTACATTGATTCGAAATTCTGGTGTAGCAAGATCTTTTGATTTTGTACATTTTCTCTCCCTTATTTGCTTGGCAAAGTCTAGACACAATGCACTTAACATGTTTTTCTTTTCACTAGAGCTCTTACATCTACCTTCGCTTTTTAAGAGTTATAAAAGGTAATTAGTTGGTTCAGCAGTGAAAAGGCTGCTTTTGCCTGTTTTATCTAGCTAACAGTTAATATCCCATAGAGACATTTGAGAGTGAGGAAGCACCAGCATTTGTTGCGTGAGTAGTTCCTTCCATGATTTTTCCTAAAGACAGTGATTTTTAAATAACAGGGTAGAGGGTAAATGATGCTCTAGGTTTATGGTAATCTGCTTTCTAGCCTGTCTTCTTTCAGGGCATTGACTTACACTGGATCCAGAAGTGCTGGTGTCACCAATCATGGTGGTAACTCTTGTGCCCCCTGCTCCCCTCTGACTATTGTTGAGTTTGTAAATGGGCCATTCACCAGGCAGGGAGGCATCTGCTCTGGCTTCCCTCTCCTTCACTGGCTCCCAGTGTGATGCAAGTTGTTTGGGACCGTTTTGGCTGATGTAGTGTAGTTGTGGAGGGAGGTCTTGCCTTCCTTAATGGAAGAACTTGTACCGCCATTGGATGTATTCTGCTTGGCATCTGCCTGCACAAAGTTGGAGAGAGAGTCCACGCGATGATGGCAAGGGGGAGAAGAGAGCAAGCTCCCGCGTCTTTGTTCACGTTAGGCACCGTGTCCTCTGCTCCTTCTTCAATGACAGTAACTGATTGACTTCAGCACTGATGCTCTCCATAGTGTGAGGTGCCTCAGCGAGCCTGAAATGGCCTCTGCCTTTGCAGGGTGGGGGCTTGCGCTGTATTGTGCAAACTGTTGGCACCTCTCAGGCAGTCACTGTACTTTATATCCTGCTTGTCCTAGATGGTCTTATCTGAGAACCAAAGTTCTTTTCTTTACAAGTAAAGCATCATTTAAGTTGCAGCCACCATCAAGTTAAGAGAGAGTGCTTCTCTAATGGCCACAAATTTTATGAAACTGATGGTTCAGTGTGGACATTGAACTGTGAGTTGCCCCAAGGCCTGGCTCTCCTCTTGCAGCAGAGAACTTAGTACAGTAAGATCAGAAAAGTGATAGAAAAGAATTATTTGTAGATGACATAAAACCACATGGAGGGTGGGGCGCCTGGGTGGCTCAGTCGGTTAAGCGTCCGACTTCGGCTCAGGTCGTGATCTCGCGGTCCGTGAGTTCAAGCCCTGCGTCAGGCTCTGTGCTGACTGCTCGGATTCTGTGTCTCCCTCTCTCTCTGACCCTCCCCCATTCATGCTCTGTCTCTCTCTGTCTCAAAAATAAATAAACGTTAAAAAAAATTAAAAAAAAACCACATGGAGGAATAAGCTTTAACAATAAACAGGAGTAGAAAACACATGCGGTATCTCCTCCCACTTTAAGGGAACTGTGGCCAAAGCACATTCTGTTCCATTTGATCCACAACAAAAACATGACAGATAATCCGGAAATGGCAAAAGCATTTTGTCTTGAAAAAATCATGCATTTGTTCAAAAGAAAAGCTAGGCAAAACTGTAGAAAGCAAAGAAATCATATAGTTTGCATAGGGAAGAATTAAAGAATAAATACATATGCTGGATACCTTTAGCCTCCACTGGCATATTTTCAAGAAGAGTAAAACCAACAAACCAAAAGACATTTCAGATTAACTAGCTATCATTTTTTCACAAGTTGTGGGATTCTCAAAAACACTTAAAGATGAGGGAAATGAAACTGGTCTAACGTAGCTCGAGGAAGTTGGCATGGGCTGCGGTCTCAGCCTGGGTTTGAATGGAACTCCACTAGCTATGTGGCCTTTTGAAAATTAGTCAATCTGTGTCCCTGATTCTTCAACTGGAAAATGGAAAAGGTATCTACCTCATGAGGTTTTTGAAAATATGGTAATAAAATAACAGCATCGAGCCTGACATATAGTAATTATTCAATATCTACCCCACCCCAAGCCATACTTAAAAAAGAATAAAGCATTTAAGATTTGTTTCTCTGTCTAGTGAAAGTAAGAGTAACTGTAGAAAAAGGCTAAAAACAATTTTCAGATACTTTAAAAAGGATAGACTCATAAAGCTGGTCTGAATTTACAAAGGAAAGTAGTCTTAGCGGGCAACCTAAAAAGAGATAAGCCTGGTATATTGAGTCTTAATAAATCCCAAATGAGATTTAATAACCAAATCTTTTTGTCTTTCACCCCCTTAGTCTGGAGGGGATGCAAAACCTTGGTGCTTGTGTGCACATCTTGCTAAATCAGACACCAGGCCTCTCTTATGCCCATTTCTTTTCTACAAGATGTACATTGACCATATACCCATGAAAAGAGTGACAACTTGAGTATACATTTCAACTTTCGTATGAAAAAGAAAATAAAAGAAAAAAAATAGTGTGGCAATTTACTGACACGCATTTAAAAACAGACAATTTTTTAGCCCATGTTATACACCCTTATAATATCTTCATAGGCAAATTTTTAAAACTGATCCAATAGGGGCGGCTGTGGGGCTCAGTCAGTTAAACGTCTGACTTCTGCTCAGGTCATGACCTCACAGTTTGTGAGTTCGACCCCACATCAGGCTCTGTGCTGACAGCTCAGAGACTGCAGCCTGCTTCCGATTCTGTGTCTCCCTCTCTCTCTGCCCCTCCCCAACTATTACTCTGTTTCTCTCTCTCTCAAAAATAAATAAAAACACTAAAAAAATTTTTTTTAATAAAACTGATCTAATAATGCAGCTGTCAAGTCATCTAACTGTTTGGAAAGTTCTTTCCAGGACCGATTATTTACCACTGTGTCCCTTGGGAGATCACGATGAAAGGAATTCTATCAGAGTTCATACTGACTCCTTTTTGAGAAGGGCTCTAAAGAGTGACTTACTGATGTCATAGAAAGCATGTTGCATCGCTCTCAAGTGTTCAAACCACGAGTAAGAAGGAGAGTTCCCGGAGAATTTAGAAGAAGGTTTGTGAACATTTGGTCAGCAGAAGCGGTCAGGAACGCACCATCTCAAGTTTAAGGTAACCAAGTGCCAAGAGCCAGTCATGTGCTACTTGCTGTTTTAAACCGAGTGTGATTCTGGGATGGGCAAGAATGAGCCTGCATTCCCAATATTGCCAGATCGCCAAAGTGCTGACTCGGGTTCTAGGATTCCCAATTAAGGAGAAATGGGGAGACTGGAGAAGAATCACTTAGCTTAGCGGTTTTTGTTAGGAATAATTCAGCAGGTAGGGAAGTTATGGGGGACGGATGTCTTTAGTCATGTGGGCACTAGTCAGAGTCACCATCTAAATCAGGTAACAAGAGTTTAACTTGGATATAAGGAGAAGGATATGAAGATGGTTTTGCATTCATTCAAAAATGTGTTCCTTGGATTTCCTTGTGTCTAGCACCTGGTGATTTGGGCTAGTGCAGGACCTAAAATCTTTTTTGGAGTAGTGTGATTATATACTGAAGCAATTAGTCACCATGATAAAAACAATGTTTATCAACAGTTACTCAATTGGTCCGATCATATGACACAAAAAACAGAGCTTCTTGTTATGGGTTATCCTTGGAAGGAGGTGAAACATATTGACAGAATGTAACAGAGGCCGTGTCTAAGAAGCCAGGGCCTGAGGTATGTCTCAGTCACGTCGGAGGGGTAATTGTCCAGGGAGAGCACAGAATCAGCTTTGAAAGGCTTTTAAATAGAAACCTCTGGGTGGGGTGTGGGTTCTGTCTGAAGGAGAACAGAAGGGCACCTGGGAAGACAGTCTTTTTAAAGTTCCTTCTAATTGTGATATTTTGTGTATAACCTCCAAACAGAATCAACAAAAACAACACTCTAGGCCTCTCCTCTCCCCCTTTGGACATTGTTTCCACATTGATTTTTCTGTGCATAAGAGGAGGTTTTCTGTGGGGAGTTCCTGTTTGGGCCTTGTTTAGGTGACTCTGGGGATGCCTGTAGGCTCTGGGTGAGTTTCCTCTTCTACAGTGTTTTTGTTTCCCTTGGGTCACAAAGCAGTATCCTGAGCTGTATTTATAGCCACTGTGGAACCTGTAAAACAGCTTTACAAAATGAACTCAGAGACAGTCATTGAGGCCCGTGGACATTCTTAGAATAAACCACCCCCGGATGTTGCTACCTGCTCACCCTTGCTCACTAATGCTGCCTCAAACTATCTTCATAGGAGTTTTTACTTCATGCCTTTGAGTAACAATGCTACCTACCAACTCTACTTTGAGGACTGTGAGAAGGCTGCCTTCCCATTGAGACCGCCATATTTGTACATTCTTTTTGTCTACTTCATTTTCCCCTTAAAGTATCTACTTACTGTTTTTTTTTTAATTTTTATACAAAATGTATTCATTCAAAAGATAGTTATCCCAGACTCTCGACTAGGGGCTGCAGAGTAGTAGATGAGTGAAATACTTTGAGTTCAACAATTACTTTTGTTTCTAAATATTCCATTTTTTTAAACTGGGTAAACAATAAGATCTTTTATTACTCTTAATTTTTGTCTAATGTATTTCTGTAACGATTTCTTTCCTCCCTGTGGAAAGGGAGAAGATTTACAGAAAGTGGGAGTTATTACCCTGCCTCTAGTTAAGAAATAAACGTACTGTTTGTCAGTCTATACTTCCCTTCAAAATAAACAGATGCGTTTTACAACTGAGGGAAGAAATGCACCATTCCATTCTAGTAATGAAATAAGTTCTAGCTTGAAGTAGAAGTTGGATATTTCCTATTTTTCACTTTTATAATTGAATATTGAATACCTTTTGTAAAGCAGTAAGCGGGTCAGAGCCTGGAATGCTAGGTCTGTACAAACAAATGTGACACAGTTCTTATAAGCTCCATGTTTTAATAGCTGAAAGGCATTGCTACCTTTTACTTTTTTGAAAGAGTGAACTGGAAACAGTAGCTGCCAGAAAAAGGGAGGATAAAGGCATGAAACAGAGATCCCTGCTTACCTCTCTGTTTCTTTGGATTAAAACTTGTCTTAGATATCGTACACTAAACACATTTGGGACATCCCTGTCAAATGGGTAGAGACCAACATTGGGAGTGTCCCTTCCTTGGCAGATGAACCAATAATTGTTTTCTAGTCTTAAATAAGTTTAAATTGGTCTGAATGTAACTCTTAACTTCAATTGTATAATAGGAGACAAACGTGGTTTATCCAATGGATTTTTTGCTTAGTTACAAGATCATAGAAACTGATCTCACATATCTACTAAATATGTCTCAATCCATGATTCCAGGTCAGAATCTTTGATGGCCTAAAAATTCTTACTGAAGACGTCTTTTAGTGTTGCCCAGTTGATGGTCCATTATAAAAAAAAAAAAAGTTTATATCTCTTATTTGATGAAGACCTTGGTTTGGGGGGAAAGATATTAAAAGGTTGCCATGAAGAACTCTGATTGGTGAGATTGGTACACTAACAGAAGGATATTTCCATGTAAGCTATTCTGTGTACTGTGTTCACATTCTACGGCCACACGTCTCTCTTAAGAGTTTGTCAAGTTCCTTATAGTTGGCACTTGAGCAGTTTACTAATGTTGCCATTTTCCTGTGGGCCATGCTAATATTTATTAATTCACAACTACACCAAGTTATATTACAGTGTTTTATTATGCCACCATACTAACGCAGCTATGAATTTTGTTATTGTGAAATATAAAATGTTTCCCAGAATTTAAAATTTTAATTTTATTGCAGTCTTTATTATTTTAAGTTTGTAAATAAGAAGTTAGTATTTGCATACTTTAGTGTGACCGAGACATTTCTGTAATAATGTTTTGAATTAAGGTTTGACCTCTATTTTCAGAAAAAGGCATAATGGCGTTTGTGATCTAATTGCTTTTTAAAAAAAATTAATAAACGTTTTTTTGAGAAAGTTTTAGGTTCATAGCAAGTTTGAGTGGACTGTAGGGTTCCTATCTACTCCCTGCCCCCATGCTTGCACAACCTCACCCACTATCAGCATACCCCACCAGGGTGGCTCTGTTTGTTACTCTGATGAGCTTACACTGGCACATCATTGCCACCAAAATTCCATATTTTACATTAGAGTTCAGTCTTGGTGTTTCACTACCCTATGAATTTTCTGTGCCCTGCCTATTTATCCCTCCTCCCTAACCCTTGGCAACCAGTGATCTTTTTATTCTCTCCATAGCTTTGCCTTTTCCAGAATGTCATATGGTTGGAATCAGACAGTATGTAGTCTTTTCAGATTGGCTGCTTTCACTTAGTAATATGCATTTACGTTTCCTCCCTGTGTTTTCATGGCTTCGTAGTTCATTCCTTTTTAGTGCCGCATAATAATATCCCATTGTCTGGATGTACTGGTCTGTTAATTATCTGTTTATTTTTATTTTTAGTTCTAATTGCTATTGTACAGTTTGTTGATGTGCATATTCTCAAGAAAAATAGGTGGATCGATCCATGTGATGCAATAACTAAAATGTAGCAACTTCCAACCCAGCATGAATTTCACCTATGTGATATTGGGCTTGTTTCACCTTTGAGGAGAAGATTCCTGGAAAATATTACATGATTTCACAATTGGAATCTAAGCACAGAAAGTTCTGAAGGCAGAGAGGATATGATCCCCAAATTTAGTGATTCTGTAGTATTTTTTCTTGCTGAGCACTGATTTAAATACACATTGATAAAAAGTGCTAATTACATTATTACTGATTCAGGATAGAAAACCACCTTCTGTTACTGGTTTATATGACTTTACATTTACCACTGCTGCCAAGAGAAAGGAAGTTTCGGGATTGCACCCTGTCATAGTCAATGGTGCAAATGAGCTAAAAGTGAATATAAGATCTGGATCATACAGGAACTCTGAATTTTGAATACAAGGATGACCCATGGTAATGCATAGGCTGAATGAGCACGTAGTAGATATTGGAGTAGTAACACTGATAATCACGCTGGGTGAATGGGGAGATCTGACTGATGATCAATATCTGGGAAACATTTTGACATGTTCACGTGCACTGACTGCCCTTTGCTTTGTAGCTGCAGCAACTTGCGGAACCGGGGCATTGTTGCGGAGCTGAAGGTGTGGTTGCGGAAAGAATATTGGGTTAGATTAAAATTAATGAGGACTGTGTTCTATACCAAATCTTCCCCTAATGAGCTCTCAGATCAATGTCAAGTCACAAGTTCTCTCAGCCTTCAATGTTGCGTCTGGCAGATGGTAATAGTAATACTCATTTTACTTATTTTCACCAGGTTATTATAAGATTCATTCATTCCTTCATTAAAACCACAAACACTATGTACCAGGGCCATAGGCATGACAAGGTAATAGATGGAAATCCACTCTGCAGAACTGAAGAGTTTTTGAAGGCTGTGAGATATTTTATTATTTTTAAGGCCAAATCAGTTCTTTGTGTCAGTATATCAAAGTAATTGACACTTCTAGATCTCTGCCAATCATTGAACTATATTCATAGACAGTTATTTGACTAAAACTTACAGTCGGGATGGTCTTTAGCCCTTCTGCCTCTGAGAAGATAGAAATGAAGTATTAGGCTCTAATTCTTTTGTTTAGACACCCTGACCACAGAACAAATTGCGAATCCATCTTTTCAGCAGGCTTGCCAATCTGAGTTGAACGCAGACCATTCTCCTTCAGAACAATTTAACTTTGAGTACTGAGAAAGTATTAAGTTATGCATTTTTTTCACAAAAATGGAATCTGAATATAGCATTTGGAAAGATGTTTCCCCCAGCAGAAAAGGTCCTGCCGTCTACATTATTATATTTCTCTTGGAGAATCACACTTCTCCAGCTTTCCCCTCCCAAGTGACTTTCCTCACCCACATAACCATTCTTTTCCTAAATACCACTTATCATCTCCCAGAAAAAAGTAAAGATTAAAAAAAAAACATGTTCAAGGTACATCCAAGATTTCATAGCAATATTTGGTGTTCACAGTGCAAGATAAATCTGACTCTCAAGTTTTTTGGTCTTCATATGGCATCCGAAACAGTTGTTCATATTCACACATTTATGTTTTACCATATGCATACTGTGTGCAACTCTGTTGTTTTAAAATATTTTATTGGTTTTCCTTTATATCTTAAGTTTTGATGGGTGTCCTTGAAGAACTTGCATGCCAAAAAAAGTAAATGTGAATGATTCATTCATTTTGAATATATGAAACTATTTTGGGGAGTTTTTACCCTTACATGGAGCACACTGTTCTCAGCAGAGAATGTACTTTGTATTTCTGTTCAGCTCACAGCTGGATGCTAGAGTTGTATTAATATTGTTAGCCTGTACCTTCTACATCCCATGTTTACTTTCGTGAGTTATTTATATGTACTAGACTGTCCTGAGTTTTTGGTGCTTGTGAATGGTGGTCAACAGTTTTACAGATTTCACTTATGGGGACAATTTAATGTAACATGGCTTACAATCTGGTCTTCCTTTAGAAGACCTTTAGTCACAAGAAGGCTTTCATGGGCAAATTCATTGTTTCAGGCCAGACTTGTTAGTTGTAAGGTAGGAGCTGCCCCAAACCTGTCCCATCACTTCATGGGCATTTCTAGATCTGGCTGCTATTATATTTCTTCCTCCAAAGTTTTCCAGCAGACAATCAATCCCTGGGTGGTCCAGAATTTCAAGAGAGAAGAAACAAAAAGTATTTTCTCCTACAAAAGGTTGAACTCTCATTTTAGAAACTTTGGAAATCTTCAGAACATTCCATGTATGTGTCCCTGTGTTCCTCACAGTATGACTTATTGACTTATGGTGTCTTCTATTTAAGAAGCATGAATGTATCTCCAGCTGTTACCAAAACAAACAGCTATAGAATGTAATGACCCACCCCATTTCTAAAATTCTGTTGGTGGATAGTGTATAGGAAGACGTTTGGAAATTTTTTTAATTGTTAAACTTAAAAACTAGAATACCTTTCTACTTTTTGTAATGTCCCAGATTTCATAACACTGGTTTTAATGTATTATTGCTGCACTGTTACGTCTGTGTTTTACCTGGGCAAACTAGTGAAATATTTAATGTCTATACTCTTGTGATACAAGCACCCTTGAAAATACATTAGAAAATATGAAATTGTTTACCTGTGATAGAGAATAGGTTTGTGATTAGAAGAATTATACTGTTTTTCTTGTACAAAGAATGCTTAAAGTGGAATTTCTGTCTCACAGTGATGTTGGAAGCATATTTTATGCAGCCTAAAAACTCTTTCTGTATTAAATATTTAAATGCATGAGGATAAATTCGAATTGCTTTTTGTTTAAACCAGAAACATAGAAGAAGTATTAGCCCCAGTTTGTACAAAATGTCTGCTGCAACTGAACTCATGATAGTTCAAAACTGAAAATCATTCTAATTTTGTAAAACTGGTTTTATCAATAAAGTTTAAGCAGATGGCTTATATGTATATGTGTGAAATTTTTTTATGCTAAAAAAAGATACAGTTTTGCAGCATCAACATGCAAATTTTATGGGCCTGAATGATATTGCTTAATTTAGTATATACAGAAACCATTAACTCCAAAACCACACCAACTGCAATATATATATATAATGATAAATGTTATATTTATGACCCCTATAATTTATTTTGGTTTTAGGATGCTGTAGACTTTTATGTTAAACACATATATGAATCAACGTATTTCAATTCAAATGATAAAGTGTTGAATATTGGGTAACTAAGGAGCTATATATACGTAAAGATCACCTGAAATAATTAAATTGCATCTGAAGAGGATTCTGAGAAGGAAAAATGTAAGTATTGCTATACAAAAGGGTAAGTAATTGTTTATCAGAGAGGCTTTTGTTTGGAGTTCTGGCTTCTCTGTGTATAACCAGTTTGAATAGGTTTGTAAGAATCCAGTGCAGGAAGCTAGAAATACCAGGGCAGGGCTATTATGGTCAGACCTCCATAGCTATAAAAACATTGTTGATGTCCCCTAAACAAACAAACAAACAAACAAACAAACAAAGAAACATTCTCTAAATGTTACAGGGAAAATCTATTTTTACCATTTTTGGATATTGCATTAGTTGAAGTAATTAATGCTACTTGTTATAATAAACAACCCTAAATGTCAGTGAGTCAGCATAAGATAAGTTTATTTCTGACTAACATGCTTTTGCCCATGCAGCTTTCTTTATTAGCAGCATTTCAGGGACTGAGAGCCATCCCAGAGTTCTTAGGGCCTCTGAAGGACTATATGGCTAATCAAATGAAGGAGGAAGAAAAAGCACGAGAATCAAATGTACATTCAAGGAACCAGGCTTAGAGGGTGCTCACCACTTCTGTGTAAACTCCTTTGGTCAGAACGAGTCACATGGCTCCACCTATATTTAAGAAGGCTAGGAATTGTTCATTTGCATGTACAGGAAATTGAATCCATTAGGATTCTTCTACACAGTATCTAGCACACACAGTTTTCCTTTTTAAAAAACAATTTTATTTCAAATGTTGTAGCAGTGGTGATTATTTAAGGAAAACCTGCTAACTGTAAGCTTATCTGTTACTTCCTAACCCACGGTGGCACTAGAACATTATGGGCTGATTAAGGATTTTAGTTGCTCACATTAGCCATTGTAGAGCATTTCTACACTGTTTGGGGGTGCTTCTGCAAATAAAGATCACTTGAGTTCACATTTCCAGAGCCACAGGGCAGAGTTTGAGCTGACAGCCTGAGTATGGCGGAGCATTTCTACGTGTGTATGTGCAAACATACATATGTAACCTTTTAAAAACACCAAAGCAAAGCATATAAAACTGTGAGCAAAAACAGAGTATTGCAGAGGGAATAGAGTTTTAAAGTAAATCATCTGCAGAACCAAAAACTTGACAAAGGATTCCTATTTCTAACATTCCGTCAATAGAGATGTACCCATCTTTAAATGTTAAAATAATTGAGACAGTTATCTAGGACTATGGTTCTTAAAGTCTTTTGTAGTAATTTAAAAAAATCTTGAGTAACATTTTATTGATGAATCAAATCACATTATCTGTCTTGTAAACTACATAGTGTCTTGACAGTTTCCCTAGGGTTTCTCTAGGGAGATTCAGAGACATGGCTCAAGAAGAAACTTGGGTGACAGTTCGGAGCACTGATGAATTTTAATGTGCATTCTACTACATAATAAAACATCTCATTCTTGTTAGCAAATAGATAAGGAGTAGGAGACAGGATTAGCATTACATCTGTGGTCGTCTCAAGGAGGGACAAGATTCAAGGGTTGTCTTGAGGTGAGAAGATTACAATTTAGATTAATTCTAAGGTGGACTGTATGGTATTTAAGTATTTAATTTTAAAATCCAGAATGTTTAGTGAAAGATGTGCTCTGATCTCCTGCCAGGAGGATTGAAGAATTTGTAAACTTCTATGTGCAGACATAAGTAGTCCAGTAAAGATTAAACTCATACCTGTGCTCTATTTCTGGCTTTGCCACCAAGCAATTCCGTGATCTTGAGATTTCCCTGACCTTTCCATCATGTTTCCAACATCTATTATTTTTCTTGAGGTGGTCCCAGATGAGGAGGGGATTTGGCAATTATTTGGAGAGTTCTATTGACAAGAGAAGAAGGTTTCCTGGTCTCTTCTGATCAACTAGACTAGAAGTACTGTCCATATTGGTCAAGTTAGCTAGCTGCTCCCCAATGAGGTTTTTTTTTTAACTTTTAATTTTTTGCTCCATAGAGATACAGCCTGTGATGATGAAGGCTCCTTTTTACCTGAGGTAGAGGAGCATTTTAAGGAAAGATGAAACACATCAGAGGATCCTGCTTACTTTGGAGGACACAGAGAGAACAGAATTAGGAAAATATATAAAGAACTTTAAGGTTATTTCCCAATGCCAGTAAAATCCAGGTTGAGAAATTTATAAGATGCCGTAAGAAGAAAAAGAAGTTGCTGTAATCGACATAATATCTCATTAAGGGGAGAAAACAATGTTCTATGTAACAGGCTTTCCCCTCTCCTTTACAGGACAGCAACTAGCTGCTACCCTCAGGCTTTGTAAGTTCACCAGCTGATAGCTACATAGCTAAGGAAAAACCAGGCACCTTGAGCCAGACAGGGTGGCTCCATCCATTCACATGTGCCTATGCTTACCTCTGATGGATGAGGCCCTGGGTGCTCAGCACTGGAAACACAGTGTTAACAAGGCGGCACTAGCCGGAAACCTGGTGTGGTGATTCTGGTGAAATGGGGCCAGTAAGGTGATTTGGGAATGTAATTACGAGGCTAACCTAGCCAGTGGGAAGCTGTGAAGGAAAGCCACGAGGAAATGGTGTTTAAGCTGTGACTTGAAAGCTGAGTAGCAGTAAGCCAGGTAAGAGGGAGGCACGTGAAGGAAGCAGAAACAGCATGTACAAAATACCTGAGACAAGTGAGAGCCTTCCCTATTCAAGGAAACAAGAAAACTAGTGTGACTGGACCTTGAGGTGTAACTGGCAAATAGAATTGTAAGATATTTAAAGGGCACCTGTGATGATTTGATCCACATTGCTGTGGGATTCCTATAGTCAGGTTCATCATTAGCGCAAGGTGATTGGCTTTTCAAATCTTCGGGCTAACAGATTGTTAACTCTAAGTTTGGTCATAGGTGTTCAGTTGGTAATGGGTGCCTGAGGAAGCAGGGCCAATGAGATTTGTAGGGCCACTTTGTGTAGCCCCTTCAGCCTTGCAAAATATCTGCCATTGCAGAAGTCAACATGACACTGCACAGCAGCCCTGTCCTGGCTCTGAATACAGCAACTTTTCTTTTTAATTGATTCCCAAGTGGTACTCTCTTCCTTCCAGGCCCTGGCCTGACCCTATAGGGAGTCAGGGAAGTGGTATATATCCTTCTTCAATGAGATTCCCTCTCTGAGGGATTGCCTCTCTGCTTTGGGAAAACTTTTTCTACTGCATTTGTCATTTTCCCTTCTTTAATTTGGCTCACTGGCTACCTGAATTTGTCCACTTTGACCTCATCATCCCTCCCTGACCAAAGAATAACAACTCCATTGAAAAACAGCAACAACAACAAAAAGCCATGATTAAAAAAAAAAGAAAAGAAAAAGCATACCTTGAGTGCACTATCAGAAATGATACAATCAATCCTTTGGGTGAACTTATACTAAAGTGTAAATGACTGAAACATGAATACCTTCTCCAGTCTCCTTTGTGAAAGGTATCTTCTCTTTTGTATATTTTTAAAGAAGCTTACAAATTAGCCTGAGGTTTTAATTAGCCATTGGATCAAAATGAAGACTTTCTAAGTCATAAAGGGAATATCTGAGACCACAGGGTCATTTTTTCTGAAATCCTTGGCACAGTACCAGTAGGCAGTCATAGCCAGTGCTATAAGGAATGAGACTCTGGCCTGATTTTCATGGATTAGATTCAAAATCTATCAACTGTTCAAACCTGAAGACACAAACTGGAACACGCTGGGTAGGAGAGCCCCAGAAGGCATAAGTTCCTATTATAGTCCCCATCCCACACCCCTCACCCCAGGCCATACACACACTCCTCCATCTCTCCCATTGCCAGGGTCCTGCCCTAGGGTGCAGAGCATGCCGGTGGGCCTCGGTGTTTTAAAGGCACCAACTTATGCTGCTTCCTCAGCCACTGAAAGCACCGCCCACTCCCATTCCCAAACCTGATCACCTCGGGCGACACCCAGCTGTGGCCTGCACCGAGTGACCTGCCTGGGGAAGAGCGGCCCCCATCACCTGCCCAGGCCCTCGGAAGCAGGGCCCCAAGGCCCAAGCGCAGAGCTGCTGCTCTCACCGACCCGCAGCTCCCCAGCCTTTCAGGACCCAACGTCGGCAAGGAAAGGACCCCCCCCCTCCCGCCCCCCCCGTTTGGGACTCTTTGTTCGCTGCGCTTCCTCGTTCCTGTTCTCAAATCTAGCTCCCAGCAGCCCCCGCCAGCGCATCCGACCTACAGGAAAGTTGCTCCTGAGCTGTAGAGGGGCGTCATCGCCTCCTAGCAACGCTCCTAGCAACCGGGTAACATCTGCTCCCTCTGGTCCAATGCGAGCGGAGAACAGCTGCGCGCCCGCCTCGCGTTCCGAACCCGGAGCCGGAGGCGAGAGGCGCTTCAGAGACTGGAGGGACGGACCTGCAGGAGCCAGGGCTGCCCGCCGAGCTGCAGTTGCCGCTGCTGCCGCTGTCGCTGTCGCGCTGCCGCCGCCGCCGTTGCTGTCAGCGCTCGAGTGAAGAGTGACAGCGCCGCAAAAGCGGGAGGGAGCGCCGAACCCCGCGAACCTACGAAACAGGTGCATGCGCCGATCTCCTGGCCAGTGGACCCAGCTCGCAAGGTACGTCTGGACTCATCCAGCCATGTGCCTTTCTCTGAGGCTCAGAAAAGACCCGTTTCCTTGAGGGTGAGGATAGGGACTGTTCTGGGATCCTACTCCGCTCCCGGTCATTGAAAAGCGGCCAGGTGGTGGTCCCGAATTACCTGGCTTCGTATTTTAAAAATCATGGAATTGGTTCTTGAGGATTCCCCTGCCCATCGATACTAGGTTTGTGTTCGGAAGTTTTCAGCCCTCCGTGTTTTTCCTTTGACTTCGCTGCCCCTGTGTGTGGCGAGGAGAACGGGGAGCAGTAAGCCTGCGGTTAAGGCTAAAATGCCATCGTGCAGCATGGACTAATTGAATCAACACGTATGGAGAGCAACAATCTTTTTAGGTCCTGCTCTGGAAAGGGTCCATTTGGCCGGGAGCAGCCGTTCACTGTTACTCAATCTCCTGAAAAGTAACCATAGTAACTCACCTCTCTTTTGATGGGATCCTCCTCATTGGCTGCCTATCTTCCTTTGGAAAGCTCATCTCTCTAAATATAGAAGATGATGAGATCTGTAAGCATACATCCATGTAGAAAAGGTGCAGTTAAACATGGCCCTTTAAAGAAAAAACTATCTTCAAAGAAGAAGTACCATTTGGCTATTTCAAATCTTGCGAGAAATCGTGTGTAGTACAGAGAATGATTGAGTTGCTGTTTTGAGTTAACTGATGGATTGTAACTTTAGAGAGAATGTATCTTGAAATTATACAACATCTGGCATTTAAAAACAAATTAAGTACATCTGACCCCGATTTCAAAAGAAAATCAACCTACCGATAACATCCCCCAAATAATCTGCCAGTAAATAATTGGAGAAATTGGTTATTCACTTTTTTTCCAAATTTCTTAGGATAGCTAAGACTCCTTCTGTTTAAAATTAAATCTGGAGAACAGGAAAGTAATGGTATGTGCTTGAAGGTTAATCTAGTTAATCCATCTGGTCCAGAACAGCTCCACCTTGAACATCTTTCATAGTGTCCCCCTGCTGCATGCGTTCTCCTGACTTGATAACCAGTTCAAATCAGCGCAGTCCTGGCTCTCCCCATGTTATTTTGCATCTGTCTCCGTTGTTTCACAATCTCAGGTTGCCATTCATGAGCCTGAGGCTGTGAGAAATGCTCGCTGTGCAAAGGGGAGCTCTCACCAGATTTTCTGAAGCTGTCCTAGAAATACACTTTTCAGATTGATTCAGCTTTACCAGGTAATCACTAGCTTAAAAGAAATTACTGTTTAAATATGTATCCAAAGAAATAAATGCTAATGTAGCATTACCATAACTCACAAGATCAATATAAGGGGTTGTTTATATAGATGGTTGCTGGGTAAACGTCAATAGAGGTTTTCCGTAGAGAGGACATTTGTGGGCTGGCAGATTTTCCTAAGACCCAAGTGAATAGGGTGGGCCAAATTAGGTAGCCTGCCTTGGGGAGCATGTCAAGCGGAAGCCCTATGAGCAAACTGGTGCATGTCTGAATGAAGGAAATGAAAAGGAGTCTCCAAGTCGCAAAAGGAGATCTTGGTGATTTTTTAAAATTTAATTTGCACTAAGGTCATGAGGATAGAAACTTAGGAGTATTAAGCATCTGAAACCAAATTTTCAAGTCAGAATACATTTAATGAGTGCTAAGCTCTCCAGTGCTGTGTTTAACTTTCACATGTACAGTTCCTGTAGGTAACCGGCCTAGCAAATTGCAATCAAATTCATGAAAATACAGCAGGCTGCATTTCTTCCCTCATTTTACGTCTCTTTGTAAAAGTAAATAACTGAGCGGTTTTATTTAGAAACCTGTTTGAAAATTTATTCTGGTCTAATTGTAGGTTTTTTATGATTATCATGAGACTTTAAAAGTACTGGTGTCCATAGTCACTTATTGAAATACCTTTGATAATTTTAAACATTAAAGATGACCACTAACACTATCATTTGCCTTTAGTACCACGACACCTTTTTCCTTTCTTCATTATAATTACTATATTTTATGGTAAGCAGCAAATCCAAGGAGACCAATAAGATTTACTGTCATCTGCGTTGAGATGTATGTAGAATTCTAGCCATGCTATCAATCTGAGGAAAGTTTGAATAAGCCACAAGTATTGGTTCATGCATATGCATTAGTCTTGTGCATTCGTAATTTATACACATCCTATCTCTTATGTAATATGCATAGGAGTTTAAAATCATTCAGTGCCCTTTAATTTACATGAAAAGGCCTGCCCTTTCATTGAGACCACTATTGCAATCAAGAAGGTCAAGTGAAAAGGGTTCTTAAATTTTAATTTTGATTCTATCCTGAATGTATAATGTGCAGAATATATCCTGTACACTTTTGATGAACATATCTGTTTGAAGTCATTCATCAGAAAATTTTATCATGGTAATTAGCTTTAAATAAATGAAACTAAATCAAATGGTATCATTATAATATAAATGCTTAATTCTAGAGCTATTGGTAGATCCTAAGGAAGAGTGTAAAAAAAAATTCCACAGCTTTGTAGTTCAGGATATAGTCACTCTTGTCGATGGGAATGCCAGCTGTACTTGTACGTACAGTGAGTTCTAAAAGGGGGATGCCATTCGGGCTATAAGGCTTAGATCAAGCTGAGATCAAGCAGGTTAAAACTGAAACCATGTTCCAATTTCAGTTTTTCCTCATATATTCTATTTGGAAGTGTTTATGTGTCTACGAACATTCCATGTTTAATTTTATGCCATGTTGCTTTCCTGGGATTTAGAAGATGCTTTGAAACATGGAGAAATGTTGAAAGGTTTGATCAAGATGCCAAAGCCCTGGGCTCTGCACTGAGGACTCATGCCAGCTGGCTTTAGCTGTCAAAACACCGACACCCTTACAATAGCTCTAAAGCTGAGGCATAACCAGTTTGGATTGCTCTATTTGTCAAAGCAATATGCTTCAGAAACCTAGAGAAAGGTGAAATAAAATAATATTTCAGAAGCAGAGGGGTAAACTGACCGTAGACATTCACAACTAAAACTGAGGAAGAAGTGCACCTTCCATTCTGGGGGGAGCAGCTCCGTGTCAGTCCCCCCCACCCCCAATCTTTCTAAGAAGTTGTCTGTTTAGCTAGTGTCAATACATTACTTTAACATTTCCCCTTTTTGGGCTAACACAAGTATTTCTAAAATTTTTCCTGATTACATTTATGTTAACAGACTAATAACAGAGCCATCTAGTTTGTTGCAATATTTCTCACTGGGGGTCATAAGGGGATATTAATAAAAAGGACTAAAGGCTTGCTAGTATTATGTTCAGCATTATGATATAGCTTTATCACTAGAATTTTTTTTTTAAAGTTTTTTTTTTCATCTTATACTGTGCAGCAAAAAGTCTTCTTGGCAGGTAGATACAAGAGTCTTCTAAATATCAGTGATGCTTAGAAGGGGAGGAGGGGCAGGTTTGAAGCTGGGAAATCCCCCCTGTGGTGATGTATCAGAGTATGTATTCTTTTAAAAACCATTATTAAAAGGGAGCATGGGCTACAAACATCAAGAAAAGTTGGGGATGTTGCAAAGAGAATCACAGCTCAAGAGCCTCAAGTGTCTATTCTGTCTGCATGGGCTGCTTGCTTTACTGCTCTGTGGCTCGTCTCCCCATATCTGATGTGGGGCATAAATCTAGCTATTAACTTAAGCAGAGTGCTTGGGTTGAACACAATTCAATTTAATGAAGCACCGAAGTTTTAGAGGAAAGGGAACCTGTGAATGAGGGACATTTCACCACCAGAGTAACTCTGGGTGGTGACACAAATTAGGCAATACAAGCGAAGGCAGAGAATCACCCCACTCTGGGACAAATTGTCCTATATTCTTAGTAAAGTTAATGATTAGTCCATCTTATGTTTTTCTACAACCCTTCTGGGGTACCTGGCTAAATGTTGTTGGTGATATACTCAAACCTGGTGGTGGCATCGAAGTGGAAGACAATGAGGGTGATATGGATTAAGTATTTCTTCATAAGATCTCTGCAGTCCACATATGGGGGATTGAAAAGCCCTCCTCTCTGAGCAACAGACCTGGGTATCTAAGGAAGTTATAACATCTCCCGAGACATCTCATCAGTAAGATATTTCTTGGAACCTATATCTAGCAATGTGAGTGCTTTGCCAATTTTCTTTCTGATTCATTCCCACTTTCCAAGGTGTAGTAAAAGGGAGCATCATCCTTTAAAACAAGGAATGGGGGTGCCTGGGTGACTCAGTTAAGTATCCAACTTTAGCTCAGGTCATGATCTCGCGGTTCGTGGGTTTGAGCCCCATTGTCTGGCTGTGTTGACAGCTCAAGCCTGGAGCCTGCTTCAGATTCTGTGTCTCCCTCTCTCTCTCTCTGCTCCTCCCCTGCTTGCTCTCTGTCTTTTTCTCTCAAAAATAAATAAACATTAAAAAAATTAAAACAAGGAATGCACTTCTGAGGGGTGGTAAATCACTAAATTTACCCATGGAACTCTTGCACTTGGTGTCTATCAGTAGGGCCAGATCATGGCAAAAATTAGGCTTTGGTGCAGCAACTAAGGTAACTTCATGAAGGTAACTTATGAAATGGGATATGACCAGCCATGTAATAATGCTCTGTTTGGTTCAGAGG
This sequence comes from Panthera uncia, assembly GCF_023721935.1. Lineage (NCBI taxonomy): Eukaryota > Metazoa > Chordata > Mammalia > Carnivora > Felidae > Panthera > Panthera uncia. The sequence goes on along the minus strand of NW_026057582.1, from coordinate 37,626,763 downwards.
TCATCAGCAGCAGAACAAGATAGGCTGTGGAAGGGTGGTGTTTTATTTATTATTCCATGTGTACACTTGGGGCTATCCCGAGGGACGTGGAATCCAGTCCCAGACACTGCTTCTGGTCTTGGGAAACTTCTCTTTCTTGTTAGTATCCCTGGAAGTTCCTAAGAAACTTTGCCAGGAGCTACAACTTGTTGGTAATTCTAAACTGCCAGCAAAGTCAATCTTGTGCTTGGAGTGGGTGATAAATCTGTAGAAACAGATTGTTCCATTGATTGATTTGGAGCTAAAAACTGCCACTGAGTTCTGCTCCATAGAATATATTATCTAGAAGTGTGCCAGGCAAGGGGTTATAAGGGACAAAACTGATGGAAAATTGCTATCACAAAACTCAAGGACTACAAAAGGAGCGGTATTGCAGCCTTGAATGTTGCTTCCATCTACCTCCTTGAGCACACTTGTGAATGTTTCATGCTACTGTGCTCAACACAAAAGAGAGGACAAATGTCCTGCTTTAACACGGTACTGCTTAATAGGACACATATTTATGATTTCAAAAATGAGATCACTACACTCACAACACCTAAAATTTATTGAGTAGAAAATGTGTGGAAATGTGACAAGCCCTGGCTGAGTAAGTGCTTTTAAAATATCATCTCCCTTAATTCACATACAACTCAGTGAGTTTGATATTGTTCCTCCATTTAATTGATGAGGAAACTCAGGCTCTGTGAGGTTAAAGTCACTAAGCAAATAAATTGTAGAGTTGGGATTTGAACTAGTGCTGTTTCACAGCACTAGAAAATCCTGTCGAAATATTTTAAGCCATGTAGCAAGACTGAAGAATGCAGCTAACAGGGACAGATGATACAGCTCTTTCTAAACAAAAATGGTTGTTGCCTTTAAAGAAGGATGTGTTCTAGCTCTGCGACTAGCAAAGCATTAGGTAGTTAGGTAGGGACATGTACTTTCTAAGGCTCACACCAGGCTAATGCCACGCAAAGGGAAATCAATGAGGGACCAGAAGTCGGGGCCCCGTGATTTGTACACAAGTCAGCCGTTGATCAGAGGCTAGACCCCACCTTAGTCTCCCCATTGATCAGACTGTTCTTTTGTCTGTGGCTACAGAGGCACATCTACTAGGAGGATCTCAGCTTGGGTTTTGCAGTCTATTGATCAAGGTGTTGTGGGGAAGAGAATGGAAACGTGGTTAAAATGAAGATATGTGAAAGCCATCACTTCTTCACCACCTCTCAGGCTTTGCAGGCTCAGACAAAGAATGGATCTCCATGACGGCCTTGTTCTTTTATTATTGTCTGTTCTCTCAAAGTGTTTGTAAATTAATTTGCTGATGATCTTTCCTTAATGTACTGCCCCTGGGCCGTGTACCTAATGAAATCACTTGTGCAGTAATAGGATTCCAGATGTCTGGAGGCAGGGGCAGAACAATAGGAGGAGCACTTGAGCAATCGTTTGTAATTACATTTGAAACATTTATTTTAAAAATGTGTATAAATTGTGCTGCTGGAACCCTAATGACGGGGGTGGTCATTCTGTTGCCTGACTTCTCATGTGTTGCTTCTTGAAGTTTTACACTGTGAAATGCGTTGGGCTGGACACAGGTATTTTATGTGTGAATATCCAAGCCAGAGTTAACCGTTTTACCTTTGGAGATAAATTTAGGCGCAGCCTAATTCTGTTTTGTAATTCATATGCTGTTCTCAGACCTCAAAACAGTGAAAATGAACACATAAAATCATTTTGATTTTTTCCTGCGTATCTCAACTCTCTGGATTGAGTTTGGCTTTTTAGTTACGGGAGAATGATATAAACAGATCTACACGTGCTTGCTGGATCATAACAGGCAAATTTCTTTGGATATCTGGAGTAACTTTAATTCTTCAAATGGCTATCTGGATGTTTCAAAAACAATTGACATTTGTTTCACCCCAAATGTATGACCAGTGGCAGTAAATTCAGAAACATTTTCTTGGAGTCGTCATAGCACCTGTACCGTATTTTTTTTTTTTTCTCACTTGATCATTTGAAATATTCTTTTGTAGTCTTTTAACTCCCAAATTACCATCTAGTATCTCTGGGAGGAAGGGTGGTAGAAAGAGTCTTAGGGTCTGAGCTAGGAGGCCAGGCTGGGATTTGTGTTTGTAGGATAGGTCTGTGCCTGTTGGCACTAATAAGAGTTCAGATTTGATTGAGTGCTTACTATATGCTTGGCACAGTGCCAGTCCCTTTCCATGAATTATTTCAACAGTCCTATGAGCCAGTGATACTTCTGTCCCCACTTTACAAATGAGACTTGTAACATGTTTATATGATTTTCTCAAGGCCACACAACTAAGAAAAAGCAGACCTGGAATTCAAACCCACTTCAACCTGACTTCAAAACCCAAACTCATAGCTACATAACTGATTGTAAATCACAGAACCCTTCTGAGCTACAGTTTCTTCATCTGTAAACTTTGGAGGCCAAATCAGGTAGTCAATAAATAAATTTCCAGCTCTGAATTTTTTGAGTTTCAATCCAGCCAAGAAAACAGATGTAGGAACTTATGTTTGCTATATATTTTAGCCTCAAAGTGGCTAAAAGCATCCTCCAAAAACATTTATGCCAAAAACATTGCAAATAGCTAAACAGCCTGCAAGGAGGTAATTGTCAAACCAATACCAGCTGTGAAAGCTTTTCAGCATTTCAACAACCCTTGGGGGTGTTTTTTAAGAGCAATAAACTAAGTGGCTAAGTGTGTTGCCCATGGAGCTGAGACACAAGTCTGGACCCCTGAGAATTTACTATGTTTTCAGGGTGTAATACATTCTGTATCTGAGGCTCACTTCTCCAACACAGCCAAACTAGATCTTAATGAACCTTGGAGACATTTAGTATAATTTTCTGGTCTTGATCTATTAATTAAAAGTACCTTCCCCAGAGCATCACTTGGTTTAGTTGATGGTTGGTTTTCCAAAGCTGCCACCGGCCTTGCCTTGTGTCATTCATTCAAAAGTTTTCATTTGGTCTTAAATGCTACAGGTATTGCATTCCTTTGGAAAATAAAATGAGCAGATGTTAAAAAGCAAAATATACATAGACAAAAATGTTTGCTATGGTAAAGTTGTTCTTCTTTCCAAGTCTTTCATCTATCCTTTCCTACTGTAATAATCCTTCGGGCCTTATTTATTTATTTATTTATTTTAAGTGACCTGTCCAGCTTTAATGCTAATAACAGTCATTGATACTTCTTAATGTGAACCCAGAATTTATGTTGAACAGTGACCTCATTCTTCCTTGACTATTTAGTTAAAAGGCACTCTGGCTTTGTTCATGATGCTACAGCATCGAAGCCAATGTAGCCAGTGTTGCGATAGCAACACCACCAACAACAAAAATCAATCAAGCTGATTGCTTGGCATTCAGATGATAAGGCAATCAGTTGATGGGCCGAATGTTCTGCCTTTCTACTTGCTGTTGTAGTGCAACTGCCATGCCTGTCCAGTGCTCTCAAAATGTGGTCCCCACACCTGCAGGCTCAGAGTCACCTGGAAATTTGTTAGAAATGTAAATTTTCTGCTCCTGGTCCAGAGCTCCTGAATTAGACATTGTGGGGGTGGGACCCAGCAATTTGTGATTTGAAGAGCCCTTCAAATGATTCTGATGCTCTCCAACACTTGAGAATCCATTGTAGCGTCAACTAGTTAAACAGTTAAAAAAGAATTCAGTCACAATAGCTAATTGTCATCACAGAATATCCCAAAGCTTCACGTAATTCTTTGGTTAAATGCTTTCAAAATACATGAAAGAAAACGCAGTCTACTAAAAAGAAACAAAAACCCCCAAACCAAAAAACAGCCCCTGAGAAAACTGGATTCCTTAATGCTTTCTTTGTTTTCAATACAATCCATTTTGTTCTTTTTTTGCCCCAACCTTTTGAAATCTGTGAATACTCCATATAAATTGAGTTCTGCTTATTGAATTCAGAGACCACGTACATACAGTGGCAACTGTTGTTTTTGCTTCAGTTGTGAAAGATCATTGCACATTTGTCTCCTTTTAGGTCAGACACACCAGTGTTTAAAATTCTTACTGCCCTTACAGATCATGCCCATTCTAATTGAAGACTCTTGGGTTTACAATTCACACTGGTATCAATGAACATTTGGAATGCTTTAGGTGTGATTTTTGTAGCTTTACCTACTGGTTTAGGAAAACCATCCAGCAGCTACCAAAGTTGCAGGAAGTGTTAAATAGATGCCGCTAAATTGGAAGAAAAGTTAGAAGCAGCAGGTTCTTGAAGAACACATTTTTAATATATAAGATTTTTTTAAATTTAAAATGTCAGAGGTAAAACATCAAAAGTCTTAATCGTAAATTTATTTAACCAACACATTAATAAATTACTCATTTTGTGAGTCAAATGTTTTCAATACCTAGCAGTATTTGAAGGTATGGATTAAAAGTAAAATAGATGATGTATAAATATGAGCATTTATTTTGGTTCTGCCCCCTGAGGTTGAATGAGCATGTACTCACCAGGACTCAATTTGTATTCTAAATTCATTCAGTGTTTTCACTAGGAAGCTACTTGTCCTTTGCTTTTAAGGTTGAACTTGCCTCTTTTGTGTGATATGAGCACCACCTACAGTACATAGTAGGAACTCCCTTCAAACCAAATGCTTTCTGAAAATCCACTTCCAGAACACTACTGTCCTTCCTTAAACAAGGCAGAATCCTCAATTTTTTTAATGTTTATTTATTTTTTATTATTTTTGAGAGAGAGAGAGACAGTGAGAGAGCTAGAGAAGGGGAGGGGCAGAGACAGGGGAGACACAGAATCTGAAGCAGGCTCCAGGCTCTGAGCTGTCATCATAGGGCCTGACATGGGGCTCAAACCCACCAACCATGAATAGTATTTTATTTTTTTTTAATTTTTTTTAATTTTTTTATTTTTTTTATTTTTGAGACAGAGAGAGACAGAGCATGAACGGGGGAGGGGCAGAGAGAGAGGGAGACACAGAATCGGAAACAGGCTCCAGGCTCCGAGCCATCAGCCCAGAGCCTGACGCGGGGCTCGAACTCACGGACCGTGAGATCGTGACCTGGCTGAAGTCGGACGCTTAACCGACTGCGCCACCCAGGCGCCCCCATGAATAGTATTTTAAAGGAGAGAACAAAGTTTTCACGTTCAGATATTATACCAAGCTCAAGTTTGCTAGTCAAGATGCTATTTAAACCTCTCGTTTCCATATGATTAACCTCTGTGTTATGAGGATGGTCATACCATGACCATATCATAGGGTTTGTCTATAGACACACATGATTGCTTCTTTAAAGCGTAATTGGGTTACCAACCATTTTACACCAATTGGATTAACCTACATTAACCTAGCAACATTAAATTCCCTTTGTAAACTAGGGAGTTTAACTAAAAGAATGATGAAAAATGACTTCCCTCTTTCCATTGATTTTGTGAATCAACTTCAAATTGGGGAATATTTTGACATTAAATGGCATGAAATTAAATAGAGTATTGGTAAGTATTCATTTTTGAGGACCAGCATAAGGAAATACATATAATTCATCAACGCGGAACATCTATTTTGGGTCTGAGTAGTGGCTATTACCTACAAACAGGCTTTTTGGTCACAAGAGAATTGCTACGGATGACTTTAGCACATTGCTTAGTAAATTCTTCATTTACTAAGAATTTTCTTTTCCAGGGTCAACCAACAGTTTCTTCTTATAAGTAGAATGTATAAAATGCTGTTTTCCACAATAAAATCTGACTTTTCTCTCATTGTCTTATTTTGTTTAGCTTATCCAACAAAAGTATTAACATATACATTAACAACGTCGAAAGTAGCCTACTTTAAGAGAAAATATGCAGAAGAAGAAGATTTACATCAAGATTACCATGGGTATTTTCCAAAAGTAAGGGTTTGCTTATCATTATTTCTTCCTTTTTATGAGTCTTGTCAACAGCAAACAGCTCTAGTTTTCTTTTTTCTAAAAATAGATAATGATGTATTTGCTTTCCAGCACCTGATATTGCCTGAGGACAGGACTTGCATTCTCAAACTTTCTCTGGAGAAGCTCAGGTTTCTTGAAGACCCAGAAACCTACTTAAGAAGGTCTGTGTTAATTAACAATTTGCTGAGGAAGATACATCTAGAGACGGAGAAAGAGAGCTATGAATACTTTAAAGAAGCTCCCTGTTATAAGACTGCTTATTCTGATACAAGAAAACGGCTGAAGTTCATGGTACAGGAATGCTGTTCTCAGTCTCTTTATTATGAAGAGCTGCATTCATATCATATTGTGCCTTATGCTTCGGAGAATGCCATTTATGGGATGGGCTACACTAGCAGCCACTTGGAGCAAAATTCTCAGTTGCTTATTTATAAAATGAATTAAAGTAACTGTTAAGTTCATTGATACTTTGTTTCTAAATGCCTGACCTGTTTTAGTGAAGATATTGAAACAAGGCACTAATTACCAGTGCACTTGAGATCAAAGATGGCATGCACGCTGAACTGAGTGGAAAGAACCCTGGTTATTACTCGGCAGTCCTTAGTATCGTCCAAATTGAAGCTATGTCCACATATTATAAAGCAGCAAATAAGTGCTGTAAAGGCAAAGATTTTTATGTTTTTTTTTTCTTAAAGATAAGATGATGTGTACAAAGGGACCTATGTCAAGGTCTCATGTGAATTTAAACTTTTAAGCCCCCGTTTCCAAATTCTGCCATTCCTAGTGGAAAGTGACAAAATATGACCCTGAACTGACAATGCAGGATCCCTGAATATTAAGGGTGGAATGAATTTACTTTTTCGTAAATGATGAGGGGAAGATAGGCTCTTTCTGAAAAGTTTTGGCTTGTCAAGCATTGTGCCAAATAATTGTTTGACACCATTCTCCTATGGTTCGTGGCAATTTAAGATGGGGCAAACATATTGCAACTTAACTGCTGAATGTAACAACCAGATTACTCCAAACTGACCCATTTTTTTTGTTTTGTTTTATATTTTTGGCTTGATAGACATCTATCTTTTAAAGTAAAATTTATTAAAATGAGCCTTGCAGATGGGCTTATCTCTGAGTTCTAGAGGTCATTTAAAATTTGTGGCTGGTCTTAAGGGTTTAAATTTTATTTATGATGTCATTTTTATAGGCTGTGAAGCTCAGGAAAAGGGTAGGCAGGTCAATTTGTTTTAATAGCTTGACAATTAAAAAAAATCTGATCTGCAGAAATTAGAGAAAACCACAGAAATTCTACATGATGTTATTTCTTCATCGAAGAGTACTTTTAAGGCTGCCTGGACGAAACTTGCACTGATTTTTGTATAATAGTTGACCATTCACTATTTGACAAAATGTATCAGAATGCTTTTGGTGGTGAAGTTTAGATAAGTCCCTATATTTTGCAATTTGAAAGATAATTATTTAACAAGTTGGATAGTTTCCTGAAATTATTTGAAGTGGTTCATAATGTTCTTTGAGGTTTGAGTGAGATGTCTGATTTCAGTGTCCAGAGTCATGTCCTATGGAGCATATCATTCAAAGAACTGTCATTAACTGATAAAACAGATTGGAAAAACTAGGTGCCAAAGGTATATTCAAGAAAATACCAAAGACCCAAAGATGAGTGTTAGACAGACTATGATAATGAAAGTAAGAGTCTAAAATAAGGATTCCACGGGACACAGAAGAACATTGTTAAAGGGTTTTGGAACGATGTGCTTACTAATGTGCTTTCACAGCACTTTATACATAATAGTGATAATCAAGGACACTGCTTTAAACAAAGATACTACAGGCCTTTGGTGATCGTATGTTTTCACAAATCTAACTATGGTGACTTGTCAACATTGTACCTTCCCTAGTTGAACGCCGTCTTGTAACCAGGAAGTCCTTTTTTTATTCAGGACAATTTTGTTCTTAGTTTTGATTTACTATTTGTTCCTTCTAATGAATCATCAGGTGAGTCACATGGATGTGTTTGGTATAAAGATTATTGGCACCCTAATTAGCATGTGTTGTTGAAGATTCTATAGATCTATAACTGATAAAAGTATAAGGTTTGTTTTTAATTGCTCAATTAGAATTTGTAGAAAATACTTTAGAAAAAACTGAAAAATTATAATTGAGGCTAATTTTTAAAGGCAATTTTGTATGAATGGTAGGATAGCTTTGAAACAAAAATAAATATTTAAAAATTAATTTAAGGATAAAATTTGGCACCAAAGTTCAAAAACTTTATTTCACTGCTTATAAAATATCTTATTTCTACCAACACTTCTTTTAAAATGTAGGTTTCTTAAACAATGAGGATATTAATTGAATAGGCTCCAAATTAGATGGGATGATTATACCACATATAATTTAAAAATAGCATTAGCTCTCTAACAGTTTTAATTTTTTTTACTGAAAGAAACATTTGGTTTAGGACAGTGTCTAAAAGAAAAATACACCAGTGTGAATAGATGTGACTTATAAAGCTGGCACATACTGAAATTGAGGATAGAAATGCAACTTTGGAATAGAAAAGAGAAGGACGGAAAAAATTACCAAGAAAGTGTGAAATTATAATAGTTAGGGTATGTCACAAAACTTAAACAAAGTAACAGCTCTTGGGCAATGAACCAGTAACAGATGTTAAGTCTGTTTTATTTGGTGACATCATTAACTGAGCTCTCTGATCTATACACTCACATGTAGACAAGGAAATGTCTTAGAAGCCAGTGGTATTTGTGAATATGGTTTTTTTTTTAAAGTTGATTTCAAAACAAGTTATTTAAAACTATCTTTAAGAGCATTTAATCTCTTGTCCAATAAACAATTCATAGATAATGAGTGGACTAATGTTATCTTGACTTTTTAAAAAATAACAATTTGTATTTAAATGATGTAAACTTGCCTGAGTCGACCAATAGATTGCTGTCATTTTACCATGGCAAACTGATATAGACAGAGACTCTATATAGACCTGCTTTGTTGACCCCATCCCACATGCTGTATTATGGGAGAAGCAAAAGGTGAGAGACCAGTTTCAACTTTTTTGAACCTGGACATCCTTTCTCTGGTAACAAAAGCCATCCTTAGATAAGAAAGACAGGATGAGAAATCTGAATGCCTTTGGTAATATTGATCATTCTTGTAGGTGCTCAAATGGCCTGAAGGCCTAGTAAAGAAGAAGACAATTTAAAAAAAAATGAGAAGAGGAAAATGAAGAGATGAGGAAGGAAAAAGGGGGGGGGCATAAAAATTAAAAAACATTATTAGTAAGTTAAAGGGAAAGTTGTTTCATTGTGAGGGTGGGTTGCTTACTTGCTATACTTATTTTTGCTTCCCTGTGTCTCTGTACACTTCCAAAAGTGGTAGCCATAATATATTGATATTTTCTTTCATTCATCAATGATGTGTAAGACTAGATTTTATTCAGCATATATTATTTGAAATGTGATGTGACTGTGAAATAACTCTTAAACTGAGTTCCCTGGGTAGATGAATAAAGGAAAAAAACAGAAAGTAAGTTAGGGGAAAGACTGATGGTGAGCCTGTATATACATGGATAAGCTCATACGTATGATCAGCTTTTAAAATGTGCAACCCAAGGTTTAACAAATTAAGTGCTAGAGGACTTGGGAAAAAACTCTACGTCCCCACCATTTATTAAGCAACTACTATGAGCCAGACACTGTGCCAGGGTTGGATATGCAGAGGTGAAGAATACTCAGTCCCTTTGCTCAAGCAGTTCACTGATGAAGGAGAAACTTGGAGATGTTTGGTTTTGTTTTAGAAGTAGTGAGAGGAACACCTACATTTCTCCTTTCTGGACTATAGGATGATTATCAAATGTGTGTCTCCAAAGGGGTTTATAGTTAAGAAGATGCACAGGGAGAAGGGAAGGTCTACTCATTTAGATCTTAGAGTGGAAGCAATGTACATTCTACTTTGTAACATATTTTATGCTTGGAAGCATAATAGAAAGCCACTATTGTGAGAGGAAGTGAGGCTGGCCTTGGCTTATTCCTGGAGCACAGGGATTGTAGGAGAGGTGGGGAGACAGGTACAAGTACAGAAGAATTCCTTCTCTCCTGCTTCTCTAGCTTTCCTGTTCTTTTACAGGGGAAATCAGGCTATTAAAGTAAAGGACAGACTTGAAGGAGAAGCAGAATTGTGAAATCATAGCCTAAGAGTTGTGTATAATGTGGTCAAAGTTAGAGTTGTGTATAACTCTAGAGTTGTGTATAGAGTTGTGTATAACGTGGGCAGCTTTCTTCGATTTGCCTTGTGCTGGTGAACTGCTTGAATGCACCTCTGGATTTCTTAACACCAGCTATGGAGCCATCTTCTTTCCCTCCACCCTGAATCACTCCAGATTTTACAGTTGGCTGTAAGCAGTGGTTATGGTTCTAATTCTGCACCCTCCCATTCCCCACCCTCCCAGCATTGATAATGCGTTTGCTCAAAGATCCTTGGAAGAAGACAACAATTTTCAGTACTGGTTGAACTCTTTTGAGAAAGGGTTTCCAAAGTACATCAACCTAGAATTCATCAGTTTCTTGATACAATTCTTTATAAAACTATTGTACTTAGTCATTAAATAATTGACTACTAAGGTATTCTTCATGTTTCTAGGGTTCAATGTAATAGTTATCACTTGTGTATGTTTTGCTAAAGAAAATACCTGGAGTTGGAAACAATGAAAGATTGTGTGTGATTAATTCAAGCAGTTCATGATCATTTATGTAATTTTGGAATTTTAAGCATCTTCCCATTCACGAGCTTCATTCTGCACATCAGCAATGTGACATGTTTCAGGTGTTTTTGTCTTTGTTTTTTTTTTTTAATAAGTGGATCATGTCTCAAAGTTGTTACATTCGTAGTTGAACATTTTGAACAAAATTTTCCTTAGAGTAATTCTGTCTTTTCCCAGGGATTATTCTATAGTTGGGTAAATAAAGTCCATTCTTCTACACTAGCACTTCCCAAATCCTCTTGTGCATGTAAGTCCCGGGAGATCTTGTTAAAATACAAATTCCTTTTAGTAGGTCTGGGACAGGGCCTGAGATTCTGTATTTCTCAAGTCTCCTAGATGATGTGGGTGCTGCCTTGTCTGCCAACTACTCTTTGAATAATGAGGCCATACATCACTTTGAGAAGCAAGCCTGTATTCTGGTTACTTTCAAAGAATACGTGTTCTTGTCTGTTTTCTATAGAAGTTGTTAATCCAAAGAAATGAAAGATAAAAAGTAAATGCCATAAACTGGTTCCCAAATTGGCCACAAATGTAATATTTTATACAGCAAAATACATACAAAATGATTTCTCATATAGATTTTATCTGCATCAAGTGCAAAAAAGGGACACGGACATAGCCATGTACCACTCTTATCAGCCAAGAAATGACATATGGTAAATTTCTCTTCTTGATTCCCCCCCCCTTGATTATACCCAGATAAGTGAGCTGTATTTGGTAACACTAGAACAAAGATGGAATGTTGTTGACAGTTAAGAAGAATTTGGCAATTTCTTGTCTGGCCGAATATGAGAAAACCTTATAAAAACATTCTATATTAAATTCAAACTTGTAGGTGAATGCATGGCCTGAAGAATTTGAGAAACATAAGCTGGAAAATGGCACCTGGATCTTCAGCTTCTTGTTTTGAACTCTTTATTGAGCTTTATTCCATGAGAGGTCCTCCCCTTGTTACGGACTCATTGTTCCTCTTCAGTTGTCGGTGGAGGGTTGGTGTCGATGAGAGAGTCGCATAAATTGTCTAATTTGAGCATGCCAAGTGATTTTGTCAGGCTCTCCTTTGGTCATAAATTGTGGATATAGCTATTGTGAAATAATGCTGTCATAAATTTGTTATACACCATTAATGAAGGGTAAAGAAGCAGAAATTTAGTTCTGTGGGAATGCACCCAAATATCAAGCAGATGGTGTTCTACAACATTTATTTGGGAAACTGTGCGTCTGTTACATAATCTAAACTATGTCATTTTCACATTTAAAAATATCTGGGTCATGATTTAGAGTTTTTATTGGATTGTTTTTTAAACTGAGAGGAAGAAGAAAGGTAACTGTATTTTAAATCATATTTGACACGTTACTAATAAAATTTTATTTCTGGTGAAATAAAGGTGCCTTATTAAGTGGGGGGAGGGGGAGGTCATGAACATGTGGCAGTTGCTTTATGTCCCTCGATTGTAGAGGCCTCATTTTAAAAGCATATGGTTATATTTCTTCAGCAGTTTGCTTTCAACACAAAATTTGCTTAAGTATTTGGAAGACAGTCCTAATCTTCTGGCAAGTTCCCTTCACTAAATTTGGCCTCAAAATGGTTTTTAGGTAGCATGAGTCAGAAGAACATGTGACAGAACTCACTCTAGTTTAGGCCTTATTCAAACAATGTAAGTATCAATCTCAGAGTCAAAGATAATTTCCCATTAGACTAGAATGGCAACAGATGTCCCCATCAGTTCTCCAGAGATTTGTTAGGGGAAGGAGAGGTAGAACACACAAGGAAGGTAGACTTCTTCTCTTTCTCTTGGGAGCTGGTATTTATTAATCAATTTTGTGAACCAGTGATTGTGAAGTTCCCTATAACCCATTGACTTAGGTGGGACATCAAAGCCCAAGTGTAAGGTATTTCCAAGAACACATTATTTTTCGTGTATATCCAGCAAGATGATGGGTTGATGAAATGTATAGTTATTTGAGCAACCCAGGAACGACCAACCCATATAAATAAAAGAGACTTATCCGTGTGTTAGAAACTTAAGCACATACAGATGGACACATCTAAGATGGTAACATAAAGATCCAGTTGATCTCTTCCAGGAGTCAAAAAACAACCTTATATAGTATATAAGGGCATCAGACAGTTTCCAGTATATATTTGGTGGTAATGAATCATGTTGTCCAAGTGACTCTTAGCTTTTCTTTCATAAATAAATGCATTTTTCCACTTGTGCTCTATTTGTGAATCCAAAAGTAGATGGTTATGTTTTTCTTTCCTATTTGAAAGTTTATGGAACACATACACACACACACACACACACACACACACAAATATATACACGCAAACCACAGATTGCAGGTAGATGGGGTTTTTAAAAACCTATTAAGAAGTGAAAGAAATGAAAGAAAGGGTGGCATCGGGCTCTTTGCTGACAGTTCAGAGCCTGGAGCCTGCTTCAGATTCTGTCTCCCTCTGTCTGCCTCTCTCCCACTCCCACTCTGTCTTTCTCTCTCTCAAAAATGAATAAACATTAAAAATTTTTAAATAAAAAAAGTAAAAGAAAGGGTAACTCAGAATGCTTCTCTCAGGAAGCTTGGAATCTACATGAGAATTTCAAGCCATATTGAGAAGCATGAATATAGTGGAGTTGTTGAGTAAGGACAACTTTAACCTCAAAACAAAGACCCACCACAAAACAGGTTTTTTTCATCTTTTTTTCCTGTTCCCTGTTCCTGACATTATATCTCCCCATCATTCTACCCTACCTCCAGCCCAAGTCCTCTATTTGTGACCTGATTGCTATCCCCAAAATTAATACACATGGTGGCAAGCTCTACCAGGACAAATATTTATAAAGCCTTAGTTAAATCATCCCAGCCCCATGTCTTCATATTGTGACTATTTTCATAAAATTCTTTGATATGAGTCTTCTGAGTTAAATATATATTCCATAATGTGAGACCCACTCCCAAACTTTCACTTATCTGGAAGATACTTTTGCTATGGCCCCATGAGTTTTATAATTAGAAATATTTGTAAACAGTGCTGTATAAACACAAATTATATTGAATTACCATGACTCCTCTCAAGGGAAAAGAAGTCCTATCAATCTATTTCCTATGTTCATATGGACAAGTAGAATATAGCACCACTTTGACCAACTGTAGTTGTAGTTATTTCTATAGTTTATGAGGAAGCCAAATATGGAAGTTTTATATACACACATATATGTCTTATACTTCCTTCTCATCAATTTGTGATACAAAATAGTTGACAATTTTTTATTTATCAGATTAAGACAACCTCACCCTCACCTGACCTCATTGGTAGGTCTTTCTGGTCTTTCTCCTAGGAAAATCCTTCCCAAGGTGCTCCAGGCCATTTCCACTGGTCACTAGCCAGCTGTGGCCTGTCAGAAGAGAGGGGGACCTCATAGAGTGGCTCATTTTGCCATCAAAGGATGTAGTGACTCAAGTGTCAACATGGTGTCCTTGTGGAAACGAGGAACACCTGGGTTTGTAGTTACTGTGAAAAGGGAAACTGTCTCCTTACAATGGAACCTTATCCTGACTGCCCTATTTTTATAAAAGACACATAGGCTAGGGGCTCCTGGGTGACTCAGCTGGTGAAGTGTCCAACTTTTGATTTTGGCTTAGGTTGTGATCCCAGGGTTGTGGGACGAAGCCCTGCATCAGGCTGTGCACTGAGTGTGGAGTTTGTTTGGGATTCTTTCTCTCTTCCTCTGCCCTTCTTCCCTGCTTGTGCTCACTCGCTCTCTCTCTTTCTCTCTCTCTCAAAAAAAAAAAAAAAACCACATAAGCTAAACTCCTCATGTGGAACTCTCCAAGGAAATGCTCACCACTGACATTAAATAATTGAGAGACTAAATACACCAGCAATGGTTGTCTCTGTTTAGCTTTCAAAATAAGCCAACTCTAAAAACTCTTCTTTCTGCTGTAGTTGATAGGCTATTAGGAACTAGAAAAAAATACATAAAACACTAAATAGTTCACTGTCTCTGATTTGAATTATGTCCACTTTCCTGGATCCCTGCATAATTACATGGAATTGAATTGATGTAGTTCGCACAGATGGAGAGAGCTTTCTGCCTGGGGGTAAGAAACAGTCATGTTGTGGGGAGGCAGAATCACAGAAGCAACCTGGAAAGTGGGTATGAATGCACCAGGGACTTAAATATCTATTTCCATATTTAGAAGAAAAGGATCCTGGGCATGGGTCCAAAAACTTAGACAGTGTTGTTTTTCCTTCTTTGAATTTGCTCTAAGAGTGTGAGTCCCTTTCAGACAAATGGGCTGGAATGATTGCTTCTCTCGCTTGTGTACTTCACAATTTATTTTCATTGGCTTGATTTCTTTTGAAGAAACTTGTATGTTTCTTTATGTACTGCTGGCCTGCTGCTTTATAAACTTGTGTCTTATAAAAAGAACGAAACCCTAGGCTTAATGGTTCTGCATATATAGTTTGATGTTACCTGAGGGAAGCCCAAATGAAGATTACAGTATTGGAAGAATGCTCCCAGGCAAGGTGAGAAAATGTACATTTTATATATAAATTATGACATCAGTTCATTAATGGGTCTAGCCTTTTCTCTCATATCCAGTACCTTCCACAACAACTCAGCTTACAGGGCAGATATTGACTTTTAATCTTAGAGTCCCAGTCCAACTCTATAGGAAACACTTATCACATTAAATATTTTGCTTTTGTGGGTATCTTTCGTTGCTTGGATAATGAGAAGCTATTTCAAAACTTTGGGTTCCCGCATTTTTGCTTACTGCCACCAATGGATCTCAGAGATTTGCTTCTCTTAGCTAGCTATTGAGTAAATGAAACCAGTTGAGAGCTGCCTGGGATACTGAGGTTTTAAAGATACTATCCTGCCCTGAAGGCAAAAATATAGAAGGGATAATAAAAATATATCCCAGATTCTAAGTCAAAATAGGTTTACCTAAATTGCATGGAAAATACAGGATTGTTTGTGAGAGAATGAGGAGATCCCATCTAGTTGGGAAGAACAGGCAGGTATTAATGAAAAAGTAGAGCTCAACAACAACTCTGAAGAAAAGGTAAACTTTTAATAGGCAGAAGAAGGGGGTCAATGACCAAAGGGACAGAACTAGGAATTTGGGGGTAGGATTGGGGGACAATCTGTAGACTGGATTAGCTGAAACAAGGGAAGCAATGAAACATGAGATTATAAAATGATTAGGGGGCATTTTGTGGAGGGTTTTGAGCATCAGGCTTAGGCATTTGAATACTCTTTGGTGTAATGGGGAATGATTGATGGTTTTTTGGTGGCACTTTGGGACAGTTAGTCTTGTAGTAGTTTATTTGACGGATTGGAACAAGGAAACAGAATAGATGGGGGATACGTGAGGTAAGGCGCTTGGTAGATAAAGAAATAATGTGGTAAGTGGAAGTGGCAAGATAGTTCTGACAGACATTGCAGAGACGTGGTAAATGTTTGGATATGGAGGGTGAGGGATAATGAATGAAAGGTAACTATAAGGTCTAGCCCTGCATTGTCCAATATGGTAGCCACATCCACATGTAGCTAGTAATCACTTCAACTATAGCAAGTCTAAATCGACATGTAAGTGTAAAATATACTCTGGACTTCTAATAATTTTTCACCAAAGAATGTACATATCTCGTTAATTTTTATATTGATTACATGTTAAAATGCTGATATTTTATATATTTTGGGTTAAATACACCATTTAAAGATTAACCTGTTTCTTTAAAAACTTTTAATGTGACTAGTAGAAAATGTAAAATTACATGTGTGGCTCACATATTTCTCTTGGGCAGTACTTGTTTAGACTCTAAAGAACTAGGAAAATGGTGGACTATCTATGGACATAGAGGAAAGAGGAGCAGGAGCTAGTTGAGAGGGAGAAATCACCAACTCGGATTTTAACATTTTAGCTTGGAGTGAATCATTGAAGTGAAGTGTTAAGCCGTTGAAAATACAAATGTGGCATTAAGAGAGGGTTGAGTGGTCAATTGCTAAATCTTCCAGAGCTACTAAGAATGACTCAAAAGAACGATTATTGTTTTGAGTATATAACAAATAATTTATCCATCCTGGCATACCTCTTAAGATTCAATATGGCATATATGGACCTCTTTGACCTTCCATATGGGCCTTTATCCTTACAAAATTCTCTTTAGTTTCAAATTCTTACAGAAAGAAATGATGTACAAAGTACTGGGGACTTAGGACGGTGTGAGAGGGGAGTGTGCAGTGCGGTGTGCTTACACAGCTATATCCAAACTGATCGCTTGGGTGTGGCAATGTGAGCACTGACACTAAGAAAAAAACAACACATATGCTTTGGAGCATTAGGGAGGAAGCAAAGATGTTCTTTATGATATTATAATCTGATTTGTGGCCATAAAACACCACCAGACAGTGAGATTCTTCTCCCGTCCCAGTATATCTAGAGCATACCCAGGAGATGCTCCATATACTTTGATCCAATATTGTCTGTTTCATTAAGGTGTCTCAGAATCCTCCACTGGATAGACTGTCTTTTTCACTTGAGCCTCTTTCTATTTGTCCTCATTGTCTGCCTTTTCTTAAACTGCTTAATTACATGTCTCTTTTCTCCCCTAGACATACAGAAACCACATATTTATCTTTATCTCCCCCAAAGTGCTCAATTTTCCTTCATTCAGCCAGTGCTATGGTGAATGAATAAACATTTAAATAGTTACCATTTGTTGAGTGTTTACTATATTCTGGGCACTGAACTAAATGCTTTGTAAGTACTTAATTTCCTTCTCACCCACCCTATGGGTTACATTTTATTATCTCTCAATTTACATACAAGGGAACTGAGGCACAGAGAATTTAAGAAACCTCTCTAATGCCATCCACGTGGTACATTGTAGAGCCAAAATTGGAACTCCTGTGGTCTGACTCCAAAGACTCCAACATGAGTGAAGATGTAGTTAGTTCTTAGGAAAATATTTTTCAGAGTCAGACAGACACAATACCAAGTCTTAGTTCCACTACTTACACCTGCAGAGACTTGAGGAAGTTCCTCTCCAAGCTTTCTTTCCACTTGATTTTCTTCTATCTAGAGTAGGAGAACTGATTTCCCATAACTCTAAGGTTTATTATGTGAGTCACATGAATTAATGCATGCACAACATTTATTACCATGCCTGACTTAAGGTCTATGCTCAAGAAATTTTAGCGATGTAAAATAAATAATCATGTAAGATAAAAACGCCAATGCATTAACACAATTAAGTAAATTTGATACTAATTCAGAAACCATGAGAAATCTTTAGTGTTCCATTTATCCTGGGTTCCCCACTTCTTCCAAAATGGCTTCATATAAAATGGTTACAAATAAATAATTCTGATGCTTCTAATGACAGTTCTTTCTCAAAGTATGAACTAGTTCTTCTCCACGAATGGTGCTTTGTTCCACGCCAATGTGTATAAATTAATCATCTGTGGGGAAGGGGGTGTTCACAGACCAGGCCTTCCTTCCTTCCAAGGACAGGCTAAAGAAACCTAAGACACGTACACACACGCATCACAAATGAATTGAGCGCAACTGGTGCTGGGGTAAAAAAAGCAAAGCATGGCTACAATATTGGCATTGTATATTTCACAGGCCATGTTCCTAGGAGCTAAGTGATACCCACACCACACAGCCACAACTACAGGCTTTCCAAGCACAAAGCCTCCTCCCCACAAAGGGTTCCAGTCAGAAAGAGAATCTGCTTCCATACTGGTAGCCAGAAGCCTGAGTAAGGGCCCTTCCCCAAGCTTAGCAGTGTTTTCAAACACACTCAACCGCCAGATGGCTATTGGTCTGATTCACAGGAATTTGGTATGATCACCAAGGTAATGTGTCCAATTTTTAATTCCCACTCTGATAGTTCAACTTGAGAGGAAATAAATACAGCTAGGCAAGTTGGCAGCAAATCAGAACTTCAAAGCCATGTGTTCAAGAGTACATTATTGACAGGTCGCAGTTTAAACTAGGAGGAGAGTTTTTTCTACAGCTTTGAGAATTGTGGATTTGTCGCATGTGGTGGCCAGATAGACAGTTGGAAGGCATCTTGCTTAGTTTTCTCATTTTATAGAGAGAACAGAACCCAAGAAGGTAAGTGATTCAGGATTGAAATGGCATTCGAAACCAGAAATTTCAACACCTTACCAGATCTGAACATGTTTAAAAATTATAATCATCTATTTTGCTGATAACATTATCATGAATGAATGCCAAAGAATTTAAGGATTAAGCTTCAATATTAAATCTATTTTATAGCCATGTAACTCCTTGTAATCAATGATTTTTATGTTTCCTTCTCTAGACTGTGAAGTACCCAAGAGAAAGACTGTCCTTTGTTCGTCTGTTTGTTTTCTTTATCCTCAGGAACTAAATAAATGTTTCTTGAATGAATAAATGAGTAGACCTGCATCCATCTGTAACATTTCCTTTGCAGAGCACTTCACACAAAGTGAAACTCAGGTAGGCCTCTACTTAATTAGGAGGGTGACAGGGAAGGTAGGCCCTTGGAACAAAAGGCACAATACCTGTTCAGTAAATTTGAGTCAAAAGAATCAATGTTGCAAATGAAAAGCTAACATGCAAGTGAAACTTGCCTACTTCTAGCTTCTACCAAGTTAGAAGTCCTGCTAAACGGATGTGGATGCTAAAATGGAGCACAATGACAAATGCATGCTCTGCTAGAAGAGGGGCTTTCAGGGCAAGGTAAACAGATCTAATTCCCAGTCTCTTTGGGCATCATCATGTAGAACAGCTGGTGCCAATGTGGCCAGAAACAGCAACTCTTCAAGCAGGAAAATAGACGTATTATGCCAAAATTAAATGAGTAAAGGAGGTGAGAGTATTATACTCTAATTTTTGAGTACGTTGCAAAAAAAAAAAATCATATTAATAGATGGAAGGGATTAAGCTTAAGACTGTGCTTTCATCCAGAGCTAGGAAAGACTTCAAAGAAAGGGTTTTAGGTAAAATCCATTAAAATAGAAGTAGCCAAATGATGGATTGCTCAGTCGGAACACTGAAAGTCGGTTGGAAGGAAATATACAATTTGGCGTTCTTAATTTCAAACCCAAGACTCAGTTCATTGCCCTTACAATTAGACTCTGGTATTATATACTTGACTTTTGAGGTTAGCATTTAACACATTAAAAAAAGCAATACATGGGTAAGGATTCTTTTTCTGTCATATGACAGAAACCCAACTGGTTTAGGCCACAGGTCTAATTCTGCATACATAAAGGACACTGCTGGATTCAGGGACCTTCTCTCCCTCCAGTGCCTGATTCTGGCAAATGAAAGGAACTGTTTCTACATGTGCTTTTTTATAAAGTTTGCTTTGAAAGTCAATGTTGGACAATTCGTTCATTGTTCTTGGCCATGTCTATCCTTCTTCTGAAGCACTGAATGCCTCAGCTTCAGTGTTTGGAACAAGAATTTCTGCAAATAAAAAAGACATCTGGTAATATTTCAGAAACATTATGTTATTACACTAATTTTTAACAGACTCTCTGCTGATTTGCAAGCCCAAATGGAACAAAAATGTTTTGCCAGCAGCAATTAGTATTATTCATAACATATGTGTAATTTCAGTGACTTCAATATATATTCATAGTATTTATGTGTATTTGAAATACTAACTCCTGGGGCACCTAGCTGGCCCGATTGGTGGAGCATGCAACTCTTGATCTTAGGAGATGTGAGTTCGAGCCCCATGCTGGGCATAGAGATTACTTAAAAAATAAAGTATTAACAAAAATACTAAATATCTCTTATTTAAGGTTGAATTTATCTTAATTTTTCTTTGGAGCATATCAAGTAACTGTCAACTTCAAGAGTTTTTAATCTCAATAGATTCTTGACAGATCTATATAAGCCTATATGAATAATAAAACTGAATTTTGAGGAGACATGGTAAGGTAGAAACTTCTGAGTTGAAATGTACATATCAAGGATTCTTTGACTTAGTTCCTACTTTTCTTTGCAGTGTCTGTTCCAAAGGCACAGTCAGCCCCCATCTTCCTACAATACCGTCCTCTGCCCCACCCCACCACGACACACAGAAAGACCAAGAACTGAAAATACCCTTAAAAGTAAGCTATAGCATATCTGGTTCCAGCTTCTGGGAATATTTTCTATTATTCAAGAAAAATGGGGCTGAAGTGACTATCGACACTATCTATTTTGCCATCTGGAACTTAAACCCATCATCAGCCCTTTCTCACTGTCTACCTTTTCTGATTAGGGTCGTTATGCCCCTACATAAGCATGTTGCTCTCCCCTCCTATGTCCACCTGTGTCATTAATCCTTGTTTTTATGCATTGATTTAGATACTGAAACTTCTAGAGAACAGGACAAGAAATGAGCATTTGGGTATAGGGAGGTGACATAGAGTTTTGCTTTGTATTATTGGAGATATAGTCTCAATATGTACAAAGGCTTTATTGGAGGGGAGGCCAAAACAAAAGTAATTCCAATACTTTGATGGTCCACAATATCAAAGAATCAAATAGCAGAAATAGGAAGTGATTAATGATTTCACTAAAATCCAGAAGAGACATAATAGAAGAATATCTCTAAGCCCTGGAAATTGAGTTAAATGCTGTGTACATCAATATGCCTTCTAACTATAATAAGCTGTACTAAAGCTAAACCACAATCCTAGTGTATTGGCAAACATAGATGTATCTTTCTTCATTCCATGAGGAGTAAAATGAAAAACAAGAACAGACCTCAATGATAGCTGGGGTATTGCTCAACATGCAAAACTATTTCAGAATAAAAGTAATGTTATGTGACCATTATGACTCAGAGGAACAGAAATATCATTAAATGATTAACCCTTAAGCTAGAAAAAGATTTAGAAAAAAAAAAGAGTCTACAATAACATTTATAAAGCTATGACATCTATAAAACAGGAACAGAAAGCTATAAAAAGAGAACAAGTTGTACAGAAAAGATCAGATGAACTTAAAAGTCAACAGTTCGAGATGAAGATGAAGCTGGATGGGAAGAGAAAAGATTACATAGCAATTAAAAATACAGAGCAGACTAAAATCTATATTGGAAAAAGAGCAGAATGTCGATTTAAAATCAATAATGGGGGGCACCTGGGTGGCTCAATAGGTTAAGGTCTGACTTCAGTTCAGGTCATGACCTCATGGTCCATGAGTTTGAGTCCCTCATCAGGCTCTGTACTGACAGCTCAGAGCCTGGATCGTGCTTTGGATTCTGTGTTTCCCTCTCTCTCTGCCCCTCCCCTGCTCATGCTCTGTTTCTCCCTCTCTCTCTCAAAAGTGAATTAAAACAGTAAAAAAATGTTTAAAATCAATAATGGGAATGGTAATATGAAGGCAAATTTAATAAATTTTTTCCCATAATGCAGAGGCAAAAATTAAAGAGTTTTAAATATTGTGAAAAGAGTGTTGATAGAGGACATACAGTGAAGAGAAAGGCTTTAAAATGTAGATATTTAAGTGAGGAATAAATAGTTGAATAGAAGTGATAGTAAAAGATATCACTGAAAAAATACTTCTCAGCATACAGATTAAAAGGGCTCATTATGTTTGAGGAAAAGTTGACAAAATTCCAAATCATGGAAAGATGTTTCATTATATAGATAAATAAAATTATCATAAGCATTCAGACATGAAATATAAAGGCATATAAAAGACTACAAATCAGCAAAGTATAATGCCAGAAGGTAGTAAAGCATTGTATACAGAGTATTGAGACAAGAACTTCATAAGTCACAAATTCTTTTTAAATGTTTATTTATTTATTTTGATGGGGGGCAGAGAAAGAGGGAGAGAGAATCCCAAGTAGGTTCCACACTCAGCATAGACCCTGATGTGGCGCTCAGTCCTACAACTGCAAGATCATGACCTGAGACAATTATCAAGAGCTGGACGCTTAACTGACTGAGCCACTCAGGCACTCCTCATAAGTCAAGAATTTTAAATGTGAATTAGGTTGGTGGTCAAGTAAAAGAGATATAAACATATTCCAAGGTACGCAAAGTCTCAGAAAATGTCACCCTATTATCTTTTGTATCAGTTACTGATTGATGCTTAATAAATCACCCTAAAACTTAGAGCTTTAAAGCCTCAAACATTTATTATTTCTTATAAGTTTACAGCTCAGGTGGGTAGTTTGGTAGAGCTGGACTTATCTCTGTTGGTTTTGGTTAGCCTTGCTAGTGCATCTGCAGTCAGTTGATGAGTTGGTAGAGGGTTAGGATAGCCTCACACACAGGTCTGATTATTGGCTGGCCATCAGGTGAGACAACTGTGGTGAAGGAACCACATACATTTCATCATTTAGCAGGCTACTCCTGGCTTATTCAGCTGGTGGTTTCAGAGTTCCAAGAGTGGAAGAACACAAGACTTTCTGAGGAGGCCTCAGCTCAGATTGATTCAACATTACTTTCACCATATTGATTTAGTCAGAGTAAGTCATAAGGCCACAAGAATTGGGAAATATACCACCTCTTTAAAAAAAATTTTTTTTAATGTTTATTTTTGAGAGAGAAAGACAGAGCATGAGCAGGGAAGGGGCAGAAAGAACGGTAGACAGAGAATCTGAAGCAGGCTGCAGGCTCTGAGCTGTCAGCAACAGAGCCTGATATGGGGCTTGAACTCACAAGCCATGAAATCATGACCTGAGCCGAAGTCAGGTTCTCAACCAACTGAGCCACCCAGGCACCCCAGGAAATAGACCACTTCTTAATGGGAGAACCTGCAAAAGCATATTACAGAAGACATGGATACAGGGAGGGAGGGGGTGGAAAATTAAGGGTGTATTTGCAATCAATCCAACATATCTTAAAAGAGTTGAAGAAGTGCTGACTCACTCTAAGAAATTAAGAATGGGGAAACTGATATAAAAAACTGTCAGTGAGCATTGAAATCAGTTAAAACAACATTAAGCATAAATGAATACTAGAAGTATGTTTACAAAACTGGGTAAAATATAAAAATCATTCTTAGAAAGTTTATAGGGGTGCCTGGGCAGCTCTGTCAGTTAGCGTCTGACTTCCACTCAGGTCATGATCTTGGGGTTCGTGGGTTCGAGCCCCACATCTGGCTTTGTGCTAACAGCTCAGAGCCTGGAGCCTGCTTCGAATCTGTGTCTCCCTCTCTTTCTCTGCCACTTCCCTGCTCACTCTCTCTCTTTCTCTCTTAAAAATAAATAAACATTAAAAGAGAGAGTGAGAATATATACTGTTAAAGATTTAAGTTCTGTACTATCCTTTAAAAATTGCTTTTAGAAACATAACTTTCATGGATTACTGTGGACAGTAAAGAGAAGAGAACTAAAACTCAAGACAAAGGAGTATAAAAGCTAGCAGGAGACAAGTTAATATGATAGACAATCATCTTATTCCTTAGTCCTATGGACTTCAACCATCTCAGAAACAATTCTAGAACATTTATGTCTTTATGTACCTGAGAACCCCTTTCTCTAACCTTTCACCTTTGTACCAGTGAAAAATGGCATGGTTGGTATACATCAGGTCTAGTTTGGTCCAGGCAAGTCCTCAATCACAGATGTGGCATTGCTCAGTATGCAGGTAGCTCTCAGTGGTTTTGACTGGCTCTCCATAGGGAACAATAATGGCAGGCTGGTAATTGAGGATGACTTTAAAGTTAGTGGGGCACCAACCTATATTGATGCATGCTTCAGTTGGTCTTGATGTGACAAAGGCAGCAGAGACATTATTGAAATTTAGATAACCCAGCACAAAAGATAGCAGAAAGAATGTTTACATTTAACCAACAGAATGAATATCTTATCTGTACTCTGCTATAGTCAATCATTTATGATATAATTGGCCCATGATTGTGACTGTGGCATATATGGCCAGAGGGAAGTAGGCAAGGGGATTGATTTGGAATTCTGTCAGTCCAATATTCAGGGTATTATCAAATTTGAGGAAATAAGTGAAAGAATAAAAAAATCTTGTTACCTTGTTTGGGCCTTCTAAAAAAGCAGAGGCAGAGTTAGGATTGAAAATACTAACTATTTGGGAAACACAAGCCATGGGTAGTGAGATTGAGAAAAAGTGAAATGAGGCAAGGAAAAAAAGCAAAGCAAAGCAGTGGTTATAGCTTCACAAAGAGTAAGAGGAGACTTGGCAGGTCATGGAGCATGAGTGTTTACTTGGCACACAGGTATTATCTGAAAGGCAGGAAAAGACAAGCTGAATCTTGGATAGTCCTTGGAGGGGAGAAAGGAGGGGGAATTTATCTGCCCAACATCCTCTCATTCCCTGTTTCCCATTGGTCAAGATTCATCATGCTCTACGTAAACATTCAGAAAACTTAGATACCATACCTATGGCATGTCATTTCATCTGAGTCCAGAAATAGATCACATGACATGAATAAGCTAAAGGAGGCAGGCAGCACCTTTGCAAGAAGAGAAACAGAGGAGTCAGGAGTGCTTACAAGGTTTTATCCATTCATGTGGTAGGATTAATGTCATGTGGGCATTCAGTACTGAGGTTTCAGTTATTCTTGTAGATAACCTTCTGATCTACTGTGGCAGCACTAACAGTGTATTCTAGGGTGGTGATGATGATGAAGAGATAGGGCTTGACTATATCTTTGGGAACCCGAGGGACTAAAAAATAGAAAATTCCTGGTTTGACTTTTCATTATCAATATGATTATTAGAACTAGACCTATCATTCAAACTGGAAAACCAATAAGCTTTGTAGACCTGTACCCTGGCTGAGAGGTTTTGAGCCCAGTCACGAATAGTATCAATCATTTTGTCACCAGTAGTGCAGTGTCCACAGGTCTGCTTTCTGCCCCATCTTCCTTGCCGGTGGTCAGATGTTATAGATGGAAAGGCTTCTAGGTCTACTATGTTTTCACTGATAACCATGAGGCTTTTGAGTTACAATCTTGCACTGGCAGGCAGTATTTTCCTGATAGGGCCACACTTTCCTGGTTCTTCATAAAGCAGGTATAGATATTAAAACATAAATCCCTAAGTATATACCAAATCCATTTGTTTATCTGAGTCACTAGCTTCAACTCCTATTCAATAAAGTAGGTTCTTTATTTCTGGCCACAGACAATTTTCTTTTTCTGCTTTTAAGTTGAGCTATGTAGAATAAACTTAAAAAAAAATCTGGCTATTGTAATTATTGAGAGTGAGGTGTGTAGTCGTGGTGAGTTTTCTTTCATTTGCTTAGTCTGCATCTTCACCTGAAGTCTCCCGATGCATTCTAAATTCTATCCTTTGAAATACAACTTTTACCTTCGATTGAATTCTCATGTATACAGGGTGTGTTCCTGAAATCTCTCTTTTCTCTTACCAGTGGGCTTCCCTATTCTCTTTTTTTTTTTAATTTTTTTTGTGTTTATTTATTTTTGAGAGAGAGAGAGAGACAGAGTGCAAGCAGGGTAGGGGCAGAGAGAGAGGGAGACACAGAATCTGAAGCAGCTCCAGGCTCTGAGCTGTCAGCACAGAGCCTGACGTGGGGCTCGAACTCTCGAACTGTGAGATCATGACCTGAGCTAAAGTCAAAAGCTTAAC
Organism: Panthera uncia; assembly: GCF_023721935.1. Lineage (NCBI taxonomy): Eukaryota > Metazoa > Chordata > Mammalia > Carnivora > Felidae > Panthera > Panthera uncia. Next base: position 37,600,408 of record NW_026057582.1, on the reverse strand, counting down.
CCACTGAGTCACCCTGGTGCCCCAGGGCTTCCCTATTCTTATGCCATTGCTCTACCATTTTACCATAGCTTTAAAGGAAATTTTGATGTTCTGTAGGGTAATTCACCACTTGTTTTTCACATTTTAAAAAACGTTCTATATGTTCTTGCTCATATTCTTAGGAGTCAGCTGTTGAGTTCAATGATCAGTGTCAACTAATTAGGGAGAAGTTAAGGGATGCTCTTGGAGGAGTTCATTGAGAGGATGTGACCACCAGTTGACCCTCAAGCAGGACCTGGGCAATTGGACACTCCTTACTCCCTCCCCTGCTCTTGGAATGTGTGTTCTACCCACCCTTCCCAATGCTAGGAGCTGTTTCAAGAACATAACCTTGAGAGAGCAAGGTGTTATTGAGACCATCTGGGCTGAATACATGGTTGAACCCATGTATTTAAGGCCTTTATATAAACTTTTAAGTCTGGTGGGTAAATGTGGAGATTTACTGATCTTGTGGCTACTCAAGACAAGCTTTATATGTAAGTTCCCTTACTTTTTAAATCTGCCGCCTACTAATGTGGAGTGGTCTGCCTCTTAGTCTTCCCTTGCCCTCTGTGTATAGGGGACAATTTGTGACTCAAAAAACACTCTGTGTCTTTCTGTTTATTCAAATTTTCTTCTATATTCTCCAGTGGGGTTTTATAGTTTATTTCTCTAAGGTTTTGCACATTTGTGTTAGCATTATTCCTAATTAGTTTATGGCCTTTGTTGATACAGTAAATTGAATCTTTTTAAAAAAATTATATTTGTGATCTATATGTGTATATATATTATATGTATATGGGTTATAGGAAATCTGTTGATTTTTAAAAAAATTTTTTTTTAACATTTATTTATTTTTGAGACAGAGAGAGACAGAGCATGAACGGGGGAGGGTCAGAGAGAGAGGGAGACACAGAATCTGAAACAGGCTCCAGGTTCTGAGCTGTCAGCACAGAGCCCGACGCGGGGCTTGAACTCACAAACCACGAGATCATGACCTGAGCAGAAGTCGGACGCTTAACCAACTGAGCCACCCAGGCGCCCCAAAAATCTGTTGATTTTTATTGTTGATTTTATCTGGCTACTGTACTGACTTTAAAAGTTTTCCATTTGATTTACCTGGTTTCCTCAGGTATAAGATTATCTTCAAAGATTGCAGTTTCATTGTTTTTTTACCTGATTAATTTAACTTTTATTTATTGATTCTTCCTTGGACCTGCATTGTAATGCTAATAATAGTACTAATGGGTCTTCTTATCTCGTTCCTGACTTAGTGGAGATAGTTTTAGTATTCTACAACTAAGTATAAGGTTTATGTAAGTTTCTTGTTAATGGCCTTTATTAAATTTAGTTTAGTTTCTTCAATTGCTAGCTTATTGTTAGATTATCCTTATCATTAGGAAGTGTGTGGAATTTTATTAAATTCTTTTTTATTTTTGGCATTTGTTGTCAAGATGTTTTGATTGTTTACAATTTTTTATTTAATAGATTTCCTAATGATAAACAATTCTTAACATTCTTAAGATAAATGCTATTTGGTTGTAATATAGTACTATTCTTTTAATTCTCTTTAGAATTTGATTTGTTAAAGTCTTCTCTAGAAATTTTGTTTCTCTATTTATAATGAAATATTTTTCTTCTGTTTTGATATCAGGATTATGGTGGCATGGAATCTTACACTGAAGAAGATAAAGCAAAGGAAATGCACTCCATTTAGACAATACATATTATAAAATAAGAAAACAAAATCTGAAGGCATAATACTGATTATCTGAATATAAAGAACACACACTATATATGTGTATATATGTATATGTATTTATTTTTATATGTACATGTAGCTAAGTATATGTATACATATATTTATTAATATAAAATATACATAATATATAATATATATTTCATTATATATAAAGTTATGTGTTATGATGGAGCATGTGCTCAGAAAAAATATATAGTCATATTTGTTCCTTTAGCAAAACAAACACAAAAGAAACAGAATGATAATAAATATGAATTCAGAAGTTAAGAAATTATAAAACAAAAATTTGCAGCATTGGTAAGTAAACTAGAGTTAGTTCTCAGAAGAAGAAAATCATAAAATAGAAACATCAATGCCTAGTTGAATTAAGAAAGACACACAAAAAGAATTTAAGAGTGCTGTGACACCATAAATGGGTGATTTTTAAAATGATAAAAAAGAGCCATGTATGGCCATAAATATGAAAATTGGATTAAAATGCATAATTTTCTGACAAATTGTAAATAATCAAAATCAAGGTGAAATTGATAAGCAAAAGAAATATTTTTACGAAAAACCTTTAAAGATTACCAAATAATTGATAACCAAAAAACTGTGGGTCTAGATGTTCTTACCACTTGAATTATTTCAAGCTTTGAAGACATTATATCAACTGTCATACAATGTAGAAAAAAATGAAAAACTCTCCAGTTCACTTTTAAATCTAGGAAAAAACCCTGGTAACAAATCCAGTCAAATGTAACAGAAAGGAAAAACAGAATAACTTATACACGTATGTGCCACAAAACTAAATTCAGAAGTAAATTAAGAGTATAATGTACCAGGAACAAATAAGTTTTGGTTTGGAGATATAAGAATGTTTTGATTAAAAAATTAGAAATAAAGCATTCTATGTTAATAAATCAAAGGAAGAAAATGGAATATTTCAAATTTCTGGTAGAAGAATTTTTAAATTATATTTTAAGCTTATTTATTTTGAGAGAGAGAGAAAGAGTGAGAGCATGAGCTGGGAGAGGCAGAGAGAGAGGGAGAGAGAATCTCAGGCAGGTACCATGCTATCAGTGAAGAGCCTGAAGTGGGGCTCGAATCTGCGGGGCTTGAACGTATGGAAGTTTCACTGACTGAGCCACCCAGATGCCCCAGAAGAATTTTTTAAAAGATGATGATGAGTATCATTTTATCAAAAGGCTACGTTATACACTTAATGACAGACCAAAAGCATTTTCACTATAATCAGGAGTGAGCTAAGAATGTCTACTACTGATCACTTTTATTTAATGTTGCCCTAAAATTTCTAGGTATAGTTACAGGAAAAAATAGACTATTATTTTCAGGTGGTATTTTTTTCTTAGACACAATACAAGATAACCTATTAAAAATCATTAGTAATAATAAAAAAATTAAGTGACTTAAAGAGAAGAAAATAGCTTTCATAAACAATTATCTACTAGAAAAAAATCAACCACAATGGAATAAAGATACCATTCAGAATAGCAATAAAAGCACAAATATATAAGATAATGGGTTATTGAGTGCATCTTATATAATGGAGTTATCATAATATAAACAGGATGTGTGAGAGAGCTGAGCCATATTTTTGAATGGGGCTCATTAATACTGTCAATATCAGTTTTTCCCCAATTAATGTTTATGTTTAATACAATTTTAATAGAAACCTACGTTTTTTTCTTTTTGTTTTATATTTTTACAAACTTTTATTCAGACTCATTGGAAAGAAATAATTTTCATTCACGTTTGCAAGATTATTGGAGATTGTAAGTTCATTGAATTTAGTAACAATTACTGATAGGTATTCTGTAAACTTTATACCTGCTAGTGACACAGCAGCATGTCTTCTTTCTGCTCTTTACTTCCATAGAGATTATTTTATAGTCTTAAGCGCTAAGCATTTTAAGCACGAGTAGAGACAAAATATTCCCCATATCCAATTTGTAGCCTGAACTTCAGAAAACCAATTTAATTTAATTGTAGTTAATTTAAAAAAAAAAATTGAGGCATAAGTGACATATAGCATTGTTAGTTTCAGTTATACAACATAATGATTTGATATTTGCATAATGCAAATTATGCCTATATACTGCAAAATGCTCACTACAATAACACCTGATCACAGTTAACATCTGTCACCATACGTATTTACAAAATGTTTTTCTTATGTTGAGGACTTCTAAGATCTACTCTCGTAGCAATCTTCAAATATACAATACAGTATTATTAAATATAGTCACCATGTGTACATCACGTCCCCGTGACTTACTTATTTTATAACTGGAAGTTTGTACCTTTTGACGCTGTTCACCCGTTCCTCCCATCTCTGGCAACCGCCAATCTGTTTTCTGGTATCTATGAGTTCATTTTTTTTTTTTTTTCTTTTTTAGATTCCACAATGTAAGTGAGATCATACAGTACCTGTCTTTCTCTGTCTGACTTTCTTTAGTTAGCATAATGCCCTCACGGTCCAATGTTGTGGCAAATGGCAAAATTCCATTCTTTTCTTGGCTGAATAATAATCCATTGTGAATATATACCACGTTTTCTTTATATGTATAATTCATCGATCAATAGTTAGGTTTCTTCCATTTCTTGCCTGTGGGAGATAATGCCACAATGATCATGAGGGTACATACATGTTTTCAAATTAGTGTTTTTGTTTTCTTCTGTGACCTCTATTTGATTCTCTTATATTTTCTATCTCTTAATTGAAGTTCTCACATGCTCATACATTCTTCCAAGCTTGATGAACATATTTATGACCATTACTTTGCACTCTTTTTCGGGTAAATTACTTATCTCTGTTTTATGAAGGTTTTTCTCTGAAGTTTCATCTTGTGTTTTTCATTTAGAATATATTCCTCTACTTCTTTACTTTGCTTCATTCTCTGTGTTGGTTTCTATGCATTAGATAAAGCATTCACCTCTCTCAGTCTTGAAGGAATGGCCTCGTGTAAAAGAGGAAAGTTATTGTTCTACCCCGCCCTTGCTTTTGGTTGTCTCTCAAACTTCTGTGATTGTCCAAGCAGTCTATTTTATGTTTCACGGCTTCCACTAGCTGGGGGTGTGCCAAGACGTCTCAGTGTCCCAAAGAGGTCAATCTCAGTACCTAGATTCAGGCTGATTGGAATCTAGATTCTAAAGAAGCAGCTTTTAAAATATGCAAATATATGCAGTGAAATGTATGCAGCCCTGTTGGTTGGCAAGCTAAGCCCCTCTAGCCACTAGTTCTAGGTGATCTAGAGGTGTTCCCTGGGTGCCAGTTGGAAAATCAGGGCTCCAGATGAGCGTGTGAGTTTCCTCTGGGAGCTACCGGCACTCTGGAGTGTGGTAGAGGGAGAGGGTGAAGATAGCACCTACCCACTGAGGTTCTGGAAAGTATGACAGTCAGCCTTTAGACGTATGTTTAGTTAGGAGGCTGGCCCTCAGGCTGCAGCTATGTCGATAAGCTGATAGGCCTCTGGCACAGAATGAGCTCCTGGCTCTGTTGCCTCTGGCTGTGCCCTGGAGGCGGTGGCCGTTTAAGGATTCTTTCTCCGTTGGTTACAGTCCTGTGGGACCCGCCAGCGTAAGCCCTACCCCGGCCACCACAGCCAGGTTCTGTAGAGGTGTCCTCTGGTGGCAGCCACAAAAGCTGGACACCAGACACGAAGCCCGGGCACCACACATGCGCACAAGTTCCCCCTCAAGGTGCGCCTGGTGCTGCGTCTCTGCGGCGGGAGTGCGCCAAGATGGCGCCCGCCGGCGGGAGTCCTGCGCAGGGTGAGTGTGGAGATGGTGCCTACCAGCAACGTGGCGGGGGGTGGGGGGGAAGCCCACGGTTAAAAATAAAAAATAAAATAAATAAAAAAGATGGTGACCACCAGCTGAAGAAAGGCAGAGGGACAGCGAAGGAGGGCCCCTGCCAGTCTCGGTCCTCGTAGAGCCCCACCGTGGCCCCGGATGTGCGTCAGCCCCGTGGGCCGCCTCTCAGGCTGAGGCTCCAAGATGAACGAAGGAGCCTGGCCCCCACAAAGTCACGCCTCCGTGGGCTGCTGCCTGGGCCCTGGGGCAGGTGAGTCCCAGCGAGCCCCGTAAGAGCCCTTTCTCAGATCTTTACATCCTGTGGGGCTTGTGGCGGAGCCCGCTCGTTTTCAAAAAGAGATATTGTGGGGTCATCTCTCAGGTGCAGGTCTTAAAAGTTGGGGGGTGCCCTATGTGGGGTTCAAACCCTTAGTTCCTCAGGGAGAGGCCCTGGGTTTTGAGTTTTTTCCTGTGAAGTCACTGCACTGGGCATGGGATTTATGGCGAGATCGTGTCCCAGCTGCTCCTGCCTGCTAACAAGCGGACGGTCTTGTCTTTTGTTTGATGTGATACATGGAGTCACTCAGCCAGTGTCCAGGGTTTATTTTTTTCAGGGGAAGATACTCCACATGTAGCTGCTGATTTCGTGTGTTTATGGGAGGAGGTGAGTTTACGATGCTCTTAAGTTGCCACCTTGAACCACAACCCAAAACCTACTTTTAAAAAACTTTCACCGGGGCACCTGGGTGGCTCAGTCGGTTAAGCATCTGACTTCAGCTCAGGTCACGATCTCACAGTTTGCCAGTTCGAGCCCCGCGTCGGGCTCTGTGCTGACGGCTCAGAGCCTGGAGCCTGCTTCTGATTCTGTGTCTCCCTCTCTCTCTGCCCCTACCCTGCTCATGCTCTCTCTCTCTCTCTCTCTCTCTCTCTCTCAAAACTAAATAAATATTAAAATTAAAAAAAAAAAAACTTTCAGCAATATGATTCTAACATCCTTCTGAATGAATAAAAACGTGGGAATGGATAATAAAATTTCGAAAAGAGGGAGCATGGAGAAAATACTGAACTAGACATTGAATATTACTATAAAGCCATAATAATTAAAAATAGGCTGCTACAGGTGCTGAGAGTTATGGCATCTAATATATAACTGTAAATAAGCAAATATATATTTGTTTATGTATTATTTATATACAACAAATATTTGTGTGTAAATATATAAAAGGTGCTTTACAAAGGAAGGGGCACTCAGATCATATTAAGGGCCTAGCACAATGTACAATAAATGGGAACTGAGGATAAAATGAAGCAAAACAGGGGTAGAGGCAATGACCAATATGTCACCACAGAGAAGGGCATGCGGTTTCAGGAAGCCCACCCTGGAAAGGTGAGTATAGAACCTGTATGTAATATTAGCACAGAGTTGACAGGTCCACGGTTCTAAGTAGAACAGTTGGTCCACACTCAGGAGAGGAGGTGTCAGAATTCAGGACTCTAGACCAGGGCTTGGGAATAGTAAGTGAACAGTCAGAGCAGAAACTGAGCCATGGAAGGATTGGTATTAGGGACCAGACCTTGTTTCTCATTGCTCTTTGACAAATTCATCAGTATAGTTTCAAGAATCCCTAGTTTAAATCTCTGTTCTGCTATTTACTAGTGATAAAATGGGTTAAGTTACTCAACCACTCTGAACTTTGATTTTCTTATGCATAAGGTGAAAATAATACTTGCTCCACAGAACTGTGAGGATTAAAAATTTTTTTATAAAGTAAATAATGTATTTTATTATATATGTGTGTGTGTGTGTGTGTGTGTGTGTGTGTGTGTATAGTTCTTAGAAAATTCCTGGCAAATAGTTCTATATAAATATTAGTTAATAATATTCATTATCATCATCATCATCATCATCATCATCATTATTAAGCTCCTTCTATGGGGCAGGTATGGAAACAATGGAGATGTAGTCCTGAGGTTCTCGCAATCCAGTGTGGGAAGATGGAAAGATGGATACTTTCAATTCATGTAAAAATACTGTAAAGTTAGCAGTTTGTGTAAGCCCCAATGCCTGCCTGTTTTGGAGGTGACTTTTTATTTAAATTACACTTAATCAATTTCTCATTTATTCCTACAAAGTAAAAGATAAATCAACAAAGAGATTGACATGAACATAGTTTGTTTTCCAGGGTCAAGATTATGGTATACCAGTTGTTTCCCATTCTTTTCACTTGTCATTGCAGCAAAATGTGTTCTCCTGTTATTAGTCACTTTTGGTAAGCATCCTTTCATATAAAATATTTATTGAGTTAGAAATACAACAATTATACCTTTATTTTGTAAAATTTAAATTATTTTAACTTTTTGACTTTACAAACGGTGATGTCATCAATATGACACATACAGCCATTTTCAATTTTCTTATAATAGATTTCCAGGGGTGGAATTACCACACCTAATTACATTAATATTTCTAAGACTCTTGATATGTATTCTCAAATTATTTTTCAGAATGATTATATTGTAGCATCTGAAAGTGCTTATATCACCTCAACATGGTTTCTAGATCTTTCTATGAAAGATGGCATAAAAAATTACCATTATTAAAAGCATCATTGGAATATGTACATATGTGCATAAGTGTTCATAAGTGTCTGTTTGTTACTGATTATGTAAAAGGAGCTTGGCAGAGGGAGTCTGGTAGATGCAAGTTTTCTGTGTGACTTGATTTTGATTTCTTTTGTATCTTTTTTTTGTTTTCCTTCTTTACCATATAGACTTCTGATACTTTCTTTCTGTTAAGATGGGTTGTTCAGGGACTTTGAAACATTTTTTTTTTTTTTTCATCTGAAAGTGACCTATATACAAGGATCACTTCCTAAGAAACATATGAATGAAACAGCTGTAGGCAGTGTGTAACATGTGAGAAATGATAGGCTGGGTTCTCTGCTCTGTTGGCCTTTAGGCCTATGTATGCTGTTCCCTCTTCTGGGATTATTCTCCCCTCCCCCACTTAGTCTGGTGAACTAGAAACTTCAGGGAAACCTTTTATGCTGACTGTCTCTATGGTGCGCTGAACTTCACCTCCCCATTTGGACATTTTCACACAATCCAAATGGAAAATATTGGCACAAATTGTGTGGCACAAATGCTAAAATTGTAGCTGGTTTCCGGAGAAACCAACGAGGACTCAGACAACCTCTCAGGAGCCCGTTTTTCTGTGTGTATCCATGCCAGGCTTCCACTGTGCTGTCCATGCTCTCCAGTATTTTCCTTTTGTGGAGATAAGCTGGGCCACATTCCACCTTATATTCTCTCTCACTTGGTCAGGAAGAGAGAGCTTCCTCCTCTCTGACAGCTCAAACCAACGTTTGGGAACTATATCATATTAGTTTTGATTTGTTTTCCTTTTTGATCATGATCCCAGTCTAGAACTTACCCCTAAATAGAGAGGAGCAAAGTGAGCTGATTGGCTTGGCATTAGGAATAGATGCCAGACAAAAATCAAGGGCTGTTCCAAAAGTAGTGTGCCTGGCAACCACGTATGATAACTCATATAGCTCTGCATTCTAAACATCAGTCTTCCCAGTAAACTATAAGCACTGGTAGAGCGTATGACATTTTCAAATAAATTGTAAAAATTTATAAAGATCTTACAAAAGGCTTTTTTCCCCCCAACAAAAACTGGTAACTCAGCTGGTAACTTGATGTATATTGTAGCCTGTAAATGCAGGCTTCCCTTCCTTGGCAATGTTTGTATTCAGGAAGGCCATCTCCCTCCCCAGTGACTTTTATTTTCTTCTGGGCTCTGGGCATGAAAGTATTGAATCACCATCAGTCAGCATTTGACAGCCTCCTTCAACATTCTAGATACTGAAGACACTGCTCAGAGCTGTGAGTGAGCCTCCCAACATGCAACATCCATGTATAAAGCAAATGTTAGGATTCTGTAGAGCCTATATTGCGAGTATGAGAGGTTAAATAATTCCACAGCCAATAAAAAGATTAGTAATTTTTCTGATATAAAAGGGAATATACAATATCATTGAATATGATATTAAAAATTATAATGACTGCATTGAGGGGGCAAAGAAGCACCGATGATAGGAATGAAGACAGACCAGAGTTTAGGCAAAATTTGTATATTTCCCCCCCAGAATTTGGAGCCTGGTATGATCCAACCAATTCCTTTAGCTTTGTAGGCCATGTTATTGACCTCTTTGATGTTTTCCCTGCTGGCACGTAGGATGTTACCATAGTGTTGGGAGGGACCTGTGCTCCGTTTCCTGAGCCAGTTCCTTCCCAGTTAGAATGGTTGTCCCTGCTACATGGAAGGATCATGTAGGAGTTGCTAAGCACTAAAAGTCGTATCTGCACACTGACTGGCCAGTATGTCTGGCATAGAAGTATAGGGGAGAATAAAAATCTCCATTCCAGATACTCAGGATAAAATGGTGTACACATTTTCAGAAAGCTGTGGGGAGAAGATATTTCCCTTGGACTTGGAAGGAGAATAGAGATCTTTGCAACTCAGAAAAGAGTAGGCAGGTGTGCCCTGCTTGTGTGTAGTTTGTGGGAGTCAGGACTGCAGTCATGGGGAGCCTCCTTATTGCCACACCCTGAAACAGCTGGATCTGAAGGGGTCACCCTGGCTGGGACCGTACTCAAATCTGCTGTAACCAGAGTGGGTCTCCCTGCATCTTGTTACTACCTGGACCCAGAACTACTCTGGCAACTGTGTGTGTGTGTCTGTGTTTCCCCTGATGACAGAGATTGAATTCTTTTTCCTATAGTATCATTTTGGGTATAGATGAGAGCTTAGAGTTGCAGTGAACTTGTGTTCATAAACTCTTTGTCAGACCAGCACTTTTGTTTTTGTTAGAAAACAACAAAAACACCCCAATGGTAACATTGATGTTTATTATAGAAAATTATAGGTAAAGACAAAAAGCTAAAAAATAAAAATGACTTTGAATCCACCAGTCAGAGGTAATCATTCTCTGTAGATTGATAGAGATTCATTCTCTCTCCATCCTCCTTCTCTGTCTCTGCCTTTCCTTCTCTCTTTCCCTCAATCCCAAGAGTAGGATGATTACAGACGTACAAATTTTTTTAACCTGAGTTTTACACATGCACATACACTTGAATATACACACATTATATTTTATGAAAGTGTTTTTAAGTCATTAAATATTTTTTCATAATATTTTTAGTGAATGAAATATATTCTACAACTTAACAACACCCCTGTTGCTGGACATTGTTATTATTTCCATTGTTTTGTTGTTACAAACAACACTCTGATAAGAAATGTATGAATCTTTGTGGACATTTATTCTTAATATTTAAGATTATTTCACAAACTTTAGAATTTATAGGCCAGTAATGTTCCTCATGATTTCTGGAAGTTTGTCGACCTCAGCTTCAGAATAAATTCCTTTGAGTAAATTACTAAAAGTGGGAATTGCCACTTCAGAGGGGATCCAAATGATAAGGCTTTTCATGCTACTCCACAGGACCCCTGCCACTTTTCTCCTTGCAGGATTGTGAATGGTAATTCTAGGATTCAGTGGTCAGGTTCTCTTGTGGGTAACAAACTGTAGCAATGCTCTTCAACTCTAGATGGTGATGTTGCATTATGTTAAAAAAAAAGCCTGCTCTGCACATGCAAGGAATGGATAAAGACAGTTTTCACAATTGCATATGGATCTACTAAGACAAGAGAGATAACAGTGGGGAAGTGGCTATATAACTTTTGTCTGTAACACATTATCTGGATTATTTATCCAAAGCCAAGATGCCACACGTTCTTTCTTGGCATTAGCTCTTTGTGACATGTCTCTGAGGAAAGGGGTAAATAATTTACAAGGATGAGGTTGCAGACCATGCAGCTTAAAAAAATGAAAATATACTCCCATCCACTAAGTTGTTGTTTTAATGCTCACTCCAGCACACTTTCTCTCTATTTCTCAGGGCATCTTGGCTGTGGACCACCTCACTTCTCCTCCTTATGCCCAACTGTGACTCTCCAGTAGATTATCTGTCTTTGGCTTCTTCTTCATTTGCAGGCATAAAAATGCTCCTTTTTCTGAGGAAAGGAATGGTGGTGTGCCCTGTGAGTCACTCACTCACTTCCCTCTCTCTCTCTCTCTCTCTCTCTCTCTCTCTCTGTCCTGCAGAAACAGAACTTGAATTTTAATACAAGAGTTTCTGGATGGTTGAGCATCCATCTTCCAGGACAGCCTGAGGCCTCTTTACAGTCATTGAAGAAAATGCTTTGGATGGGAGAGATATGTAGGAACCTCGTTGCTCTTTGGGATGATCATGCTGTCCTTGGTCTAGTACTTGTTCTTATGCTAGTCCTTTTCACTTAGTAAACTCCTCTGCATCTTCCAAGAAATGACTCCACTCAAATATCTCATCCTCTGTACAGCTTCTCTTGGTCCCTCTAGTAGCTACCCTTCTCTTGGTCCCAGAGATAGTAGCTACCTCCTTTGTGCACCCAAACACACACATTCATTTTTCTTTCAGAAGTGTTTATTGACTGCTAACTACATTTGAGGTTCATAACAAACAAGACACACACGGTTTGTTTTTCAGAGCTCAGTAGTAAATGAAATATCACTTAATTATTAATAATACTTTGAAAAGTATCATAAAGGACAAGTACATTTCTCATAAAAATTACAAGTAAATTGGGGTGCCTGGGTTGCTCAGTCAGTTAAGCATCTGACTCTTGATATCACAGTTTCATGAGTTCAAGCCCTGTGTTAGGCTCTGAGCTGATGGTGTGGAGCCTACTTGGGATTTTCTCTCTCTCTCTCTCTCTCTCTCTCCCTTTGCCCCTCCCCTATTGTGCTTTCTCTCTCTCTCTCTCTCCCTCTCTCTCAAAATAAATAAATAAATAAATAAATAAATAAATAAATAAATAAATAAACTACAAGTAAATTCTTACAGAATTTAAAACAATCTACTTTGGGAAGCCAAGGAAGACTAGGAGTTAGTTTGGTGAAGGGAGAAGGCTGAGGGAGCCAGGCAGGGAGGAAGCAGTGCACAGGGCCCTGGAGGGAGGGATATAATACACACAAGGAGCTGAGAGTGGGTCCAGGATGGCTTGTGCCCCGTGGAGAATGGCATGAGATCAGGCTGAAGAGGCTCTTCAGTGTCCTGTAGTCCATGTTATGTACTTTGACTGCATCTAAGAACGTTTGGAAATCTATATGAAAGATTCAGAAAATAATAATTGAGTCAAACTTGATTTAGAGAAGATCACTGGCAGATATTTGGAGAATGGCTCAGTGTGTGACTGCTGGGAGACTAGTTGGGAAGCTATACAGTCTTCCAGGTGAAAGGTTTTGGTGATGGTGGAGATGAAGGGGATGGCTTTGAGAGAGATGTAGGGGTAGAAGAGCTAGGAGTTAGTAGCTAATTATATGGGAAATGAGGGAGAGAAAGTATCAAGGACGGTGTCCCAGTGTCTGGTTTCAACAAGTAGGTGAGTTTATGAAAACGTGGATAACTGAAAGACAAATGGATGTGGTTACAAGGTTATGAGGTCAGCTTTGAACAAGTGACATCTCTAATGTATGGAAAATATCCAAGTACTATTATCACATATATAGTTCTGGGATCCAGAAGAGAGTCAGGTAGTTCAGTGATCTTCAAAGTATGATCCCTAGACAGCAACATCACCTGGGAACTTATTAGAAAGTCTCCATTCTGGACCTATTGAATCAGAAACTCTGGGAGTGGGACACAGAAATTTGTTTTAGCAAGCTCCCCAGGTGATTCTGATTCATGCTGAAGTTTGAGAACTACTAGGGTATATCTCCAACATTTAGAAGTTTTGTAGAGGAGAATGAGTAAGCAAAGGATTCCCAAGGAATGATAAGAGTTGTAGCAAGAAAACTGAGGAAGTATGGAGTCACAGTAGCAAAATGAAGGAGAGGTCGGCTGTGTTGAATGTTCTCAGAAGCCAAAGTGAAGACTGAAATGAGTCCATTGGTTTAACAGCATGAATCTTACTGATGATTGTAACTAGAATAATTATGAGGGAGTTATAGGGCAAATAACCTGATGTATATGTGGGCTAAGGAACAAGTGGAAGATAACAAAAGTGGAGGTGGCACATTCCTCTTTGATAAACTTACCTTAGAACAGGATATGAAAGATGGGTGATAGTTGATGGGGAATGTGAGGTTGAGGTTTTTTTTTTAAATTGTATATTTAGCACACGTATGGAAAAGTGCATAAATCATAAGTATATGGCTCAGCTCTGACAAGTTGGTGACCAAACTCCATTGTTTTCAATCATTTCAATTTTTGAATTGGGATATAATTGACATGTAGCATTACATTTGTTTCAGGTGTACAACATAGATTCAATATTTGTATATATTGCAAAATGGCCAACACAGTAAGTGTAGATAACATTTATCATCATACCAAACTCAGTTTTTTTTTTTTATCATAAAAATGGAGAACAATGGGGAAATGAGAGCCTTTCCCTGGAGCACAGCTGAACTGTGTATACAACCACAGCAGCCCAAGCCTGCTCTCCACAGGAGGGTGTTCACCTGAGCCCTTTGCTGAGCGCTATCTGTCCTTCCTCTTGGGCATCCTGTAAAACTCAGGCAGCTTTGCGAGTTCAGCTCCAGGGATGGAGCTTAATTGGTTTAAATTTATCACAGTGATACCATCCCTCTTGACAATGATTGGTTCAGTACCGAGGCCTTGGCCAATCAGAGCAACTTTTACTGGTCAAGGGTTGGACAAGCAAACTAAGTTGATCCAATCAGATGGAAGGAAAGGCTTTAACTCATGGTTCAGGCGCTTGCGCCTCACTCCCTTTCACTGGATGGAGCAGGAAGTGTGTTGCTATTGTAGCTGCTTGTGGTCTTCTTTCAACTGTGGAGTAAACCAGCCTGAAGGCAAAGGAGGGCAGAGCAAGAGAACTGTAGAGAAATGGTGCTGAGCCCTGACTGTACTTTGCTCTCGGTCCTCCAAACCTGTGACTTTCCTGCTTTAGGAGGTAAGTGTGATTATAATTTTGGCCTGTTTGCTTCAGGTTTTCTGTTGTTTAGTGGTGAAGGTATCCAGAAACAGGTAGGTATCATTGCGCTCTTGAATACTGGATAAACTAAGACTCATAGAGGTGGAGTCGTTTGCTTTGGTCATACAGCTAGATATCTGAATCCAGATATGCTAGATATGGAAGCTCCTGTGCAGTAGATTCTAGCTGGTCTGTATTTACCAGGGGCACAGCAGAAAACAGATTGCATCATCGAGTAATTAAGCAGAGTTTAATAGGGAGGCCCTTTACAATGGTAAGAGAAGAATGAAATGAAACTAAAAAAAGGTTAAATGAAGCTCTCCAAGCCTCGCAGTAAACAAGAGTCATTTATATCCCTAGATTTAAAGGGGCAAGGACAGAGTGAGGAGATGGGAGACAATTTGGGGAAACTGGGCAGAGCTGTAGCTCTGGACACAGGAGAGGAGTCACTCTCTGGAGTGAAGGACTTCAGTAGAGGATTGCAGCCATGACCCAGACTTGGCAAGACAGTGAGGGAGCCTGGGTGATAAATACTCTGATTGCTTTCTTTTTCCACTCTTCAGTCTCCTGTTGGCTCCCTTGAGAAATCACTGGGCAAAGGCCTCGGGTGACACAGTCCATAGAGCAAGGAATAGAGCAGTAAACGAGAGAAGAACAGACTTGGATGAACAAATGGGAAGTATTCTGCACAAGGCACCTCTTACTCTCCCCTCTCCCCAGTTTCTCAGATTCACCCAGTGTTGCAGATTTGTTAACCTGAGAGTGGACTCAAGATAGGCTTGCAGGATATTCAGTATAAAGTGTTTTTGGTTTTGTAATCAACACCCATGGAGGAAGGTCAGGGAGTAGAATTGGGTAGAGAGGAGACGAAATACAGCACAGTTCTGAAGAAGGCCTCAGCTAAACATGGGGTCTGGGTGGCCCTTCAGAATTCTCCCAGGTTTGGGGTAAGGGACCTGGGGCTTCAGTAGCCCTGTGATGATCAGTCATTGGATGCATACTCTGAGTATCCAAAAGTCACTGTCAACTTAGACCCTTTGTCAACAACCCTAACAGTGTTTGGATCTCTCTCAAGTATACAGTTTCTTGAATCAAGAGCCTGTGTCTCTTTGGGGAAGGATTGAGGGACTCATCATATACTTGCCATGGTATTGCTGGGTTCTGAGTCTGAAACATAGCTCAGGTATAGAGACTGATAAAAGAATCATGACTTTTTGTTAGGGTGCCTGCTTTCAGACTTCTGACTAACCACCTTGGAGTTCTTTTGGATTTTATGTAGATTGAAAAGCATCCTTATTGACTGCCCATCTAGTTCAGCCCTGTGGAAGCTCTTATCTCTTAAGCAGAGTATAACCCACACCTGGTCAGGCCTCCTTTTACTGACAGTGTGTCCTTGCCACTCTACAGTATTTTCATCCACCTGGCTTCTGGTTAAGTACTAATATATGGCCTTGATTGTTTTTGGAGATTTACCATGCCGGTTGTTATCAGGTGTGAACCCACTTCTGCATCTCTTATGTGCACTGACTTACGTAGGAGAGCCAACAACCAAACTTCTTAGTGTTGTTTTTTCCCCTCTCACCAGACATTCCTCATTGCTTTGGTAAATGTTAAATCCTCTCACTCTCCTGTGAAGCAAAGTGATCTGATGGATTTTCTGGCTTTACATAGTATATCCCTGTGGATATCACTTCTCTACATCTTTTAACCCCTTTTTCCATTGTCTGGCACAGTAATTCTGCTATTTCTGTTTCATTTAGTATGGGCCATCTTTTTCAGGCTTCTAGAGGCCTTCTTAGCTGTGTGTTTGTGCCACTTTCAAAGGTCTTTGTTAGAGCATTAATGCTGTATCATGAGAGAATAAACTTTTATTCAGATTAGTGTCTTATTGCTTGGGTCCAGCACACTCAGAATCTATTTTGTCTTTTCTGGGTGAACCATGCAGTTACTTTGAGGGTATTGTTTCTCCTAGCATGTCTCCAACTGAGTTGTGCTGTGATTTAACCATAGTTACTAGTCAAGTGTCCATATGGGAGAGTGGCCACTGAATGGGCACATATTCCTTTGTTAGGAGCAAAATCTTTGCATGATTTTCAAACAAAAGAAGAGGGTTAACCCTTCCCTGGGAGAATTAGGCCACTTCCTCAGGCTTAGAGAGTTGAGGCAGTCTGGTGATTCAAGTGCTTTGAGTCCGTCAACCTAGATGCTTGCACCCCATGTGTCAGAATCCTATTCTTTTCAAATCAGGACCCTAACTATGGCACAGCTGATCTTCCTTGGTTGGGAGTGTAATCTATGAAACTTTGTTCCTGGGTGGTGTCCACAGCTTTCTCTTCCTTCCTGCTGAGGAGATAAGAACCGCTTTATTCACCACCAAGGAAATACTCCACTTTTAGTTGACTATTTATTTTGTCTTTATCCAGAGCATCCACAGTTAATTAATAGCATTCTGGTTCCACTGTCCTAACAATTACTGCTTCCTCCATTTTCCCTCCAAATTGAGCTAATGCATTCCCTTCTACCCGTTTTTGTTTACCACCTGTAAACGTTTCAACAGTTGCCCTGTTGCCCTGTGCCAGCGGCTATTTGTGCTGTTTCTGTCATCAGAGGTGGGTCCTCATTGCCAGCAGGTGGATAGATGATCCAATTTGAAATTCTCATCTTGGCATTTGTTTTCTCTTGATACAAAATTTTGCCAGGTGGATTCCTGGGAAGCCAACTGTAAAATACAGAAGAGCATACAGGAGGCTTCATAAGGAATGTTCTTGATAATGCTCTTACAATCAGTTCTTAAGGAAGCAGAAAGGGAAGTCTCAATATGGAACGAATAAAGGCCTCTGCTGACCCCACTGGAACCTCTAAGGCTGACATGCCCCTTGTCCTAAGTTGTAATGTTAATCAGTCTTTGGCTTTGGGCTGCCCCAGAAGGTGGTTTGATTTTAGGTGAAGCGGTTTTATTTAGCCCATTAAAATCTCAAAAGAGTGTTGACTACTGCACTCACAGTAGCTGAGGAAGGAAATAAGTTCGTTATTTGTATTCAGCTTTCAGGTATAATCAGAATAGAACATTGTGGAAGTTTAAAGTGTGTGGTGTATTGATTTATATATTAAGTAGAAGTTTATACCCTTTGATCACCCCTTCATTCTTTTTTTAAATTGATGTATAGTTGACACAAAATATCCTATTTCAGGTATACATCATAGTTATTTGATGTTTTTATACACTATGGAATGATCACCATGATGTCTAGTTATCATATGTCACCATACAAAGTTGTCACAATATTGACTCTATTCCCTATGCTATGCATTACATTCCCATGACTGACTGACTTTAAAACTGGAAGTTTGTACCTTTTAAATATCTTCACCTATTTTACCCCCACATCCCTCTGGTAAATGAGTTTGTTACCTATATCTGTGTCTGTTTCTGTTTTGTTTTGTACTTAGATTCCACATATAAGTGAAATCTTATTTCACTTAGCATAATACCCTCTAGGTCATTTTTGTTTTGTCACAAATGGCGACATGTCATTCTTTATGACTGAATGATATTGCATTGTATATACCACATCATTATTCATCTGTTGGACGTAGGTTGCTTCCATATCTTGGCTCTGTAAATAATGCTTCCACAAACATAGGGGTGCATATGTCTGTTCACCTTGGTGTTTTCGTTTTCTTTAATCACCCCAAAGTGAATTGATTGTATGGTAGTTCTGTTTTTAATTTTTTGAGGAACTTCCATACTATTTTCCATAGTGGTTGCACCAATTTACATTCCCACCAACAGTGAGGGTTCTCAGCATTTCATTCTTTTTTTTTTTTTTTTAAGTTTATTTATTTTGAGTGAGAGAGTGCAGGCATACATGCACGCATGGGGGGTGGGGTGGGCACAGAGAGGGGCAAAGGGAATCCCCAGCAGGCTCCACACTGTCATCCCAGAGCCTAATGACACAGAATTCAATCTCATGAACCATGAGATCATGATCTGAGCTGAAACCAAGAGTCAGACACAACCAACTGAGCCACCCAGGTGCCCCCTCAGTGTTTCATTCTTGAAGGAGGATGTAGGTGGCCTGTCAGAGCATGCTTCACATTCAAATATGTCTAACTTTCAAGGGAAACAAACTTAAGCTGGAATGAAAAAGACCTTGGAATATGAACAACATGAGGATAGTAATTTTTGTCCATTTTGTGTGTTGCTTTCTTCCTAGCACCTAGAACACTGCCTGACCTATAGTGTCAGCTCCAGAAGTAATTGTTGAACAAGTGCTTGTCACTCTTAGATTCCAACAGAGCGTATGCAGTGTGCCTTCCCACCCCTTTTGTCACAACTGTTACTTCTAAATAAGATACTATGCTTTCGTTGCCATAGGCTGGTCATCAGTTTCAATCCATTGTTTATGGATGTTATTAGTCTTTATCGACTGATGTTAAAATGGAAAAATCTGAGATTTTTCCCATTTTCTGAGACTTAGTTGACAGAGTCACAGTGTTATTCTTTTTTTTTTTTTTTAATTTTTTTTTTTTCAACGTTTTTTATTTATTTTTGGGACAGAGAGAGACAGAGCATGAACGGGGGAGGGGCAGAGAGAGAGGGAGACACAGAATCGGAAACAGGCTCCAGGCTCCGAGCCATCAGCCCAGAGCCTGACACGGGGCTCGAACTCACGGACCGCGAGATCGTGACCTGGCTGAAGTCGGACGCTTAACCAACTGCGCCACCCAGGCGCCCCTCACAGTGTTATTCTTGACTCTCATATGTTTTTTTAGAAAGTTTAGTTTGAGAGAGCTTGCAAGCAGAGGGAGGGACAAAGAGAGAGAAGGAATCCCAAGCAGGCTCTGTGCTGTTAGCATGGAGCCTGATGCAGGGCTCAATCCCACAAACCATGAGATCAGGACTTGAGCTGAAATCAGGAGTTGGACACTCAACACTTCTGAGCCACACGGATGCCTCAGCTGTCACATTTTTCTGTTACTGGGCAACTTAAAATTCATTTGTATTCGTGTGGTTTTCTTTTGTTTCTTAGAGCTAACAATGCACCCATAATGGAAAATCTAACATTTGTTTTGGCTTTAAGTATCTGACATATATATATATATATACACACACACACGTACATGTGTATATGTATGTGTATATATACGTGTGTATATACGTGCGTATATATGCATATATACACACGTATATATACACATACACACGCATATATATATATATATATTTTTTGTGTGTGTGTGTGTGTGAGATAGCCAAAAAGTATCACTGATTTACCATAAAAAGAGGACAAATACACAAACTGATATAGAATGCAGAAATCTCTTAAAATGTGAAAATCCCTTGGGAAGCAACATTTAAAAAGAGATCTGTTCACAAATATCTGTTATTTAACAAAATCACACCTACTTATCCATTTTTCTTTATATAAAGAATTGTTGCAGATCGAAGTATCTAATTTATATAAATATATAATTTATAGTCTGAGTTTACTGTTAGGACACTTTGCAGAGATTTGTACATTTAAGTTCTTTTGAAATCCCATCATATCACTTCCTGTTACTCATCTTTTTAACTTGCACTTGTGACCTGTAGATTTAACTGTCTTGATACCAGAATTCATAACTGTAACAGTGTAACTCTAGAGGAAACTTCCAAATGCTAATTTTAATAATACAATCATAGCATCTGATAATAGATTCTTTTGTGCCACACATGATGCTAAATACCTAACAGTGCCATCATCTTACCTCGTGCTCACAAGCATCCTGACTCTAGAACCTTCATTCCTAACTTCTGCCCCATGTTCCCTTCCAGGGGCACAGGGTTGCTGTTCTTCACTGCATCACCTGGCTGAATTCACTGACAATCACCACCAATAATGGTCATGGAAAGTGCCTTCTAAGTCCAAAGGTTTTAGTTTTGACATCAAGTGAATTCACTTGGGTAATTTTATGAAACTGATTGTTGTCCATCAAGATTCAGCCAGAAAAGAAATAGGAAAACATTGAAAGTGGTCACAGAATTTGTAGTTGCCTGAAGAGCTCTATTCTGCTTTTGGATTGCTGAATGTGGCTTGTTTTACCTGTTCTGTTATTGAAGGTGAGAAGATTTTGTCAGGTAGTGTTAGTCCAGACATTCCTTCCTCTTTGTGTGACAGCCTGATAGAGACACTTGCCTGTGCTCTTAGTAATACTCCCCTCCCCCTCCCCCTCCCCCCCCCCCCCCCCTCCCCCCCCCCCCCCCCCCCCCCCCCCCCCCCCCTCTCTCTCTCTCTCTCTCTCTCTCTCTCTCTCTCTCACACACACACACACACACACACACACACACACACACACACGTGTGCACACACAGGATCTCCATGACAGGAATGATTTTCTTTCTAAAATGGAATTATCTGTAGAGTGTCTGTTAGATTGTGAGTTACTTATGAGTATGTTCTGGATCTTTTAACCCTTCCCAGAACTTTTCCCAGTATCTTGCACAGTCATTGGTTGAATGAATAAATGCAAGAACAGATAAGAGTTCAGAATACTAGGACATTTACACAAAAATAGCCATCTGAGGAGAAAAATGTAGGGCATGTGGCTTATCAGTTATGAGTGGACACAAACAGATTATACCCACAGCAGACTTCCTATCCCAGGAAGGACTTCTTGCAGCCTCTCGATGCTTGCTTCTCTGCATTGGGACAGGAATCTTTTTTCTGGTAGTTCACAAAAACAAGATACCAAACAGCTAGTTTGCCCCTCTGTAATCAATGATCTCCCCAGCTGGTTGCCTGATCAATGTCACTGTGAACTTTGAAATGTCATCTCATTGTATAATTCATTTACCATAACCAACTGTTAAACATAGCAGAAAAGTTCTTGCTTGCTTTCTAATGCCCCTTTAAATATCTTGAGTATATTCCCCTTTTAGGTTCCTGTAATAGACATATGCATATTCTTTTCCTTCTATTAAACATATGCTCACTAGGAGAAGGATCAACTCATGCTGACCTTTCAGGCCTTTGAATTGTATGGCTCTCAAAGGAAATCAGTACAGGTCCTTTCTCTAATCCCTCATGTGATCAGATTGCCCCATTCTATAAATTTTTCTATAAATAAGATGCAATAAGTGGAAGACGAGAAAGAACAGGACATCGGAAAGAACTTTTTAAGAAAATGGATTCAAGTAGAAGAAACCTCAGGGGACCTAACAGGGTCACATCCTCCTTACAGTCAATATGGTGTCACAGTAGGAAGCCTGTCAGGAGAGGATGATTTAGTGGCTGTGCTAATTAATAAGATGGAAAGAAAAGTTAATAAAGCTTTTCTTCCATTGATATAGTGTATGCTCCCATCTTTCCTCTGTGCTCTCTGAAAGAAACAATTTTGGATCTGAGATTGAGTCTCCCTTTGTCTTCACCTCTAACAACCACATTGTGACATGTGGCAACTCAGCTCTGGTGTGTAGGTGCTAAAGGGAAGTTTTTGAGCGGTTCATCTGTGATGTGCAGGACAGTTATTCAGGTGATTAGCTAGATTCTATTCAGGTCCAATAAGAAATGCTACCCTGAGATTTCCTTGGTCCTGTCACAGGTCAAGAGTAGTCAACCAAGTTTGAGCAGTTCATTAGTGGACGCTGTCGAGCTTATATTATCAAATTGGAAGTTCTTGCTCAGTCAAAACCGGTAAGTGGGTTTTTCCTTTTTCCGCATTATTTTAAATGAACATGAAGTAGGATGGCCTTTTCTCACAGTGCCACATCAGCTCCACTGTACCGTGATGGAGTCTGGCATTTCCCCTCCACCCTGGTTTCTAGTGACTGCCTTCACTGGACACATTGCTAGGGCCATGAAGAATATATTCTAATATGACATTTAATAAAAGTAAATCAGAATTGCAGATGAAGGTAATGGTAGGTGACTCTTTGACAACTATTATGTGGGTACATCAATAGAATTGGGAATGAAAAATTTGTCATCCTATTTCCTGAGAGCTGAGAAGGGGTTCATTCCTTTATTTTGCATAAAAAGCAGTGTCTGCACAAATTGTCCAGCCAGTAATGTTGAGTCTGGAACTATGTTTTTTAGGCACCACGTCTAATCTTTTCGTGTTATTCTGATGACCAGTTACTATCATGCTCACTCGTCAGAATTCCCCGGTTTCTTACTGGGTCATCAAGGTTTGTTTATCAGACTCATGGCCTAAAAATTGGATTTGGGGCAAAGAAATAGCCAACAAAAGGCAAGTGTAAGAAACCACATACCCAAACAGGAATGGGCTTGTTTGAGGGATCTTTTTAAATTTAAAATAATTATTTTAAACTTGGGGTTTTATGAAGACCAAGTAGGTGATGGATTGAGATTGAAGGAGACCTTGGAAGGATTAGTGCTCATTTTGCTTAACAGGTTTACATATATCCAGAGGAGACCTTAAAAATAACACACAGCTACAACTGCAATATGATCCTTCCTCATTAAGCTCTGGGAAAACCCTTGTCCAGAGGAAATGTCTCCTTCCTAGTTCTCTGTGCCTTTCCTTCCTTTCATGTCATGGCCATTCTGTTCCTGCCCTGATTCTCTCCTGCTTTGCCTCTGGTCTGAGACTATTCACATTCAGCAGGTCACCTGCTGGGATCAATGCAACTTACCAGTTCCAGAACTTTCTTAGTTTCTCCATTTGCAAATGTTCAAGGCTTCAACTTTAAATTCAGTTTTTACTGATTGTGTTTCTGCCTGTATCGGGACATAATGCTGGGGATTTCAAGGTACCTCCTCTCTGATAATATAAAATGCTTATTATAGCTGCTACTGCTTATAAAATATATGTTCTGTGGAAGTGGAAGAGGCCTTTGTTTGTTTTGAAAAAGGAGGAAATGTCCTTTCAGCCAGAGTCCATCTGAAATGATCTTTCCCACTGCTGAAAGCCTGACACTGGAGTTTGTTTCACTCTATCAGTTTCCCCAGCTGACATCAGTAGTTAAAGTGAATCATTTGCTACTTCCTGGGGTTTTGCCTTTTAACCAGTTTACGTATCCTATTTGATAGAAATAGTATAAAAGGTAGAGGTCATAAGGAAAGTAGAAGCAAGAGGTAGGAATAATTATAAGCCATACTTTCTACATTTTTCTAGGATTATTTCCTGTGTGCCACATTCATTGTTTTGTAACCAAAATTGGCAGAGAAATTACTAGAATATGCATTGTCCTTGGGAAATACCTGATAATTTCAACATCTCAAAAAAAATCTTTTTGAAGATACAAAGATGTTTTAGATAATCTTTGCCTTCTTTCTTTTAGTGAAATAGATGTAAACTCATCGAGGTCAGGAGTCTCCATCATCTTGCTGTCTCCCCTCTGGCTTAGGGTGCATCATGTTCACAGTAAATCGTTGTTGAATAAGTGCTTGAGATGATAGCCCTGTGGGTCACCGCAGCTCTGAGTAAGTTGACTCTAGGTTCCTGTAGACATCCTGAAGCAATCAAATGTCAAGCCCTGCTGCTGTCCTCTTGTTAGCAGGGACTCACATTCACCAGCAGGTGGCAGCAAACCTTTGCTTTTGCTCCTCTCCTGAGTAGGATGAAAGTATCTCAGCCAAATTCTATGGCTTGCAGGTGTCCTGCAAAAGATGCCTTTTGGATCGAGTTTACTAAGAAATTCACCCCCACCAAAATTATCCTCAGCTAGTACTCCTTTATTCTTAGAAATTAGATTTTTGGTAGAAGGAATCAAATCTGGTAGAAAATGAGCCAACCTGCCTTGCCAAATGTCCTTGTAAGTTCTGTGTGCTGGTGGTAGCAGACACCTAGGGAGATGCCACAGGGGAGGAAACTGGACAGAATCCTCAGTGGGAAAGCACTGCTTCTGCAGATGGGCCACTTTCTTCCACTTCCCATTAAAAATGTATCTTGCAGGGAAGGCAACTGGGTGGTAGGATAGTATGACCATTCATTGAGGTGACCTAGGATAGTTTTATATCTGATGTTCCAACATATTTATGCCCCTCTATTCTGACTAAGTGTCATAATGTGAATTAAAAATTTTATAGTCACAAGTGGCCTAATGTCTCCAGCCAGGTGATCAGCTAAGGGTAAATAGGAGTCAGACCCCAGGACTTGAGAGGCAGGTAGCAAAGCTGAGAGTCCTGAATAGAGGAGAGCTTTGGGGCTTGGGGGAAACTGTGTTTCTTACCTTGCCTTCTAAAGTTGGACTGGTTTGTAGCAAAATTGTGAGGGAAGTGGTATTTTTGCCCTATCCTCCAGTGTGCTCCACAGCTCCTGTTTCTCCTCCTGAAGACATCCTAGGTAGCTACATTTCAGGTTTAAGGAATGCGCTTTCTAATGGGAGAGATCCAGCCATCAAGTGCCTTTAAGGCAAGGACTGTGCTGACACTGATTTGACCATGCACACTGTTTTCCCATGGTAAACTGACTATGCATCCTGCAGATGGCGTGTGTGTGCGTGTGCGTGTGTGTGTGTGTGTGTGTGTGTG